>NW_020954590.1:60195490-60483345 GCF_900497805.2 Vombatus ursinus
TCCAAAGTAGCTTTCATTTGACCCAGGGTAATGAAAAATCTGAATATCGTGATACCAAGACTCTATCTAGGGTTGTGAAGGAACATCTTTCCAGGTTGTAATAATGCTCCTCTCAATGATCACATATAAATTTAGTGAAAAACACTGAGATGCATTCATTGAGTTGGTCCGTAGACAGCTCATTATATTCTCCAAGGGGTCCAATTTTATTTTGGGTTTAGGTATGTGTGTGTATTTGTGTGTATGTGTAGGTGTATGTGAGTGCCTACTTTAATATGTGTGCGGTCAAGATATTACTGACAGAAGAAATCATTCTAGGGAAGCAATAGGCAAGATTAATAGTGATCAGGACCCAGAAAATTTGGGTTGAACTAGAAATCCATTATGTAAAATTACTGTTTTTCCCCCTTGATATATTTTTTCACATGCATGTTCATCAATATTAAATAAAATTTTATTCCTTTATGAAACACTAAATATGTAGAAATAAAACAAAAACACGTTTGTCTCTATCCTCTAAGGGCTTGTAGTCCAGTAGCAGAATAAGGCAAACACTGATAAATAGCTATCACTATTGGCTCTCATTCTTTGTGAGTGAATAGCTATAAGGAAACTCATTGTTTTTGTGTTATCCTATAAAATGGGTAGCTAGATAGCACAGTGGGTAGATAGTGTCAAGCCTGCAGTCAAAAAGACTCATCTTTCTGAGTTCAAGTCTATTATTATTAGCTGTGTGACCCTGGGTAAGTCACTTAACCCTGTTTATCTCAGTTTACACATCTATAAAATGAGCTTAAGAAGGAAATGGCAAATGATGGCAGTATCTTTGCAAAGAAAAACCCAAACGGGATCACAAAGAGTTGGACACAACTGAACAACAACATAAACTGAAGAAGAAAGACTTTTTTTCCTTTTGCTCAATTCCTCTTTTGTCTGTCTTTAGAAGATTCAGAGGGGAAAATGTGTCTACAAGTTCTGAAGGACAGCTTTAGGGGAGGAGGATACATAACAGTTGTACATACCTGCCCATGTGATACTCTCAGAGAGCAAAGGACTATGCAAAATTGAAATCCTGAACCCAACATTAGTGAGGCAATGTATATATATGTCATCCCTAGAAATATTAAATAATGAAAGTTGCCATTGATTACCATTCTACCCATCAATCATTTGATCAAGAATTTGTTGAACATCAACTGTGTTTCAAACACTGCTAAGCACTGGGGATACAAGTACAAATAATAAAATAGTTTTTTTTACTCTCAAGGAGCTTATATTCTAATAATAGAAACAATAAATACACAGATACATATGTACATAATAAATATAAGGTCAATAAGTGCAAATATTTGTGAATTAGTAAATGCAGGGAAGTTTGGGAGAGTGTGCAATAGCAGTAGGGGCAATAAGAAGAGGTTGATGTAGAAGGTAATGATCGAGCTATAACTTAAAGCAAGAGGAGATGTCTGTTGAGAGGTAAGAAGTGGTTTAAATGCAGCTATGGACAATGGCCTGTGCAAAAGCACAGAGATGGGAGATTTGAATATCATATGTGAGGAACAGAGGAAAAGAAATGTTGAACAAAGAAATGTCCGGTGACTCTAGAATCATAAATGGTGTCCAGTTGTGTAGGAATTTAATGCTGGAGGATTTTATATTTGAAAGGAATGAGGATCTATTTGAGTTCATTAAATGAGAGGGGAAGGAAAGTTCCTGATATATAGTAAGCATTTAATGAACACTTATTGACTGACTTCCATGATTAGACCTGAATTTTAGGAAGATCAATTTGATAGGTGAGTGGAAGGACTGGAGTGGAAAATGGCTTTAAGGCACAGAGACAAATGAGGGGGCTGTTGCAATAATCTAGGAAAGATGGCATGAGGGACTGAACTAAGGTGGTGGATGAGAGACATATTATAAAGATAGAAATGGCAAGATATGTCAACTGAAGAGTGAGGGAATTTTGTTATTCATATATAGGATTTGAAAGTCTTTGTTTTTCTGCCTTACTAATGGGATCCTCTCATTCCTTTTCATTTCTTGCATTTCCTGTAGGGTGAAATAATATCTACCTTGTACCCTAGACATTATTATCTTGAATGTTTGTATGGGATCTGGAAGCCATTTTTATGAACGTCTATATAGACTATATAGACTGTTAAAATCCTTATTCAAACATGCACTGACTGTATAACCTTTGGCAAGTTAGATAACCTCTCTGTGCTCTAGGCAACTCTATAAGTTGCAGAAAAGGTCCTGACCTGCACTTGTAGAGGATTTGTCTCATCAGTGGTTGCCTGTAGTGATGAACTCATCAATAAAATCTCTCTTTGAATAGAAAAAAATATTTATTTAAAATCAATTTAATTCTTCATTAAAATTCTCAAAAAATCTTTGTTAAAAGCTTATTTTTACAATAATAACTCAATTGTTCTTATGCCAAGAAGAGGCCCTTCCTATCACTACTTCCTGAAGTTTATCCAATATAAACTTTTTCTTTCCAAACAAAGGGTTTGGTGATATGTTCACATGTGTACATGTGTGCACATGTGTGTGAAGCATTTCAGACGTTCATGCTATAACTGATAAAACAGACAAAGTTAGGGAAATTTCTCATTCTGTTCCTCAATAAGTGCCCTGGAGAGCATTACAAAGACCAGTAATCATTGGGAGTCATTATTCATTTGGAAGAAGAAGGCCAGTAGCATGACTAACCCATTTCACACTGAACATCTCTGGAACCTTTGGACTCAATCATGGGAAACTGCAAAAGCCTGAAAAGAATTCTGCAGGGCACGTGTTTTCTGCTGACTCAGTTGTTTTAGGTGCATGATCTTGCTGAATAGTTTTAACAGCTCTAGAGACTGTGAAACATCTTTGAAACTCGGGGAGGAGGTGACTTTATAAAAGCATATATTCGTGTTTGGCATGAAGGATTTTGCCACCACACTGGAGAGAGATCCTTTACAATTCTGAATGTAGGTGTCTCATGAGACGTGCCAGGGATTAGTCCCTGGACCTTTGTTGAACAATATTTTTCTGAGAGATTTGGAGAAAGAGATAGATGATGTGTTTGTCAAATTTGCCTATGATATGAAGCTTGGAGAAAGGCCACACACACTGAATGTGAGCCTCGGTATCAAAGACTTGGGGCCAAGTCTAATAAGAAGGAATGATTAGGGAAAGAAATAAAAGCAACCTGATAAATGCAGGACAGGAGAGATATGGTTAGCCAAAATATTCTACAAAACTAATCTATGGGTTTTAATGAAGTACAAGGATAACAGGAGTCAATAGTCTGACCAGACAATTACAAAAGTCACCTAATCACCTTCCAGTCACATAGGCTTATAAACCCATTGTCATTCTTAACTCCTCACTCTGTCTCTCTCATCCACCCACATGTAATCAGTCGCCAGGTTTTGTTGATTCTACCTTTGTGACACCTCTCCTTCATGCCTCCTTCTTTCCTCTGATGTTGCTACCACCTTGGCACAAGACCTTTCCTACAAACTCCTGGACCACTGCAAAAGCCTACTGGCAGGTGTCTCCCTGCCTCAGTTCTTTCTCCATTCTAGGTATTTCACTAAGGTGTTAAAATGATCTTGCTAGAGGTCTGATCATGTCATTACCCATTCTTGAACTCCTGACCAATTCAATCAATTCCATTAGCTCACTACTCCCTCAAGGATCAAATATAAAATTGTCAGATTTTTTTTTAAAGCCCTATACAACCTCCACCTTCTTCGGTCTTTCCAAATTTTACACCTCACTACTCCCCATAGTGTATATGATCTAGTGACACTGTCTTCATTGTTGTTTCTTTCACAAGACACTCCATCTCTTGACTCCAAGAATTTTCATTGTTTGTCCCCTATGACTTGAAAACTCACCCTGCTTAACTGCATCTCATGACTCCTTGGCTTACTTTATGTCTCAGAAAAAAATCCCATCTTCTGCATGATACCTTTCCCAGACTTCACTTCCCTCTGAGATTATCTCCAATTAATATATTGTATTTGTACCTAGTTGTCTGCATATTTTTCCTCAATTATACTGTCAGCACTTTGAGAAAAAGTTTTTTTTTTGGTTGCTTGTTTGTTTTACTTTTATTTCTATCCCCAGTGCTTAGCAGAATGCCCTGGCACATTGGAGACAATAAACACTTCTTGGCTGACTGAGTAACTTCAACAGGAAAAGATTGATGAGTGATAGAGAGGAAATAATCTTGCTACATTCTTCTCTAGTCAAACAACATCTGGAATATTATGTTAAGGTGTTAAGTGCCAGATTTTAGGAATGATTTGACACATTGCAGAACTTTCTGAGGAAAACCACCCTAACGGTAATGGATATATATATGTAGTATGTATTTCATATATATATTTATATGTGTGTCTATATATAGAGAGAGTATATACATATATACATATAGATAGATAGAGAGAGAGAGAGAAGACTTGAGGGTACTTGGGGGTGAATAATGGTTCTCTTAAAATTTTTGAGGGGCTATCATATGGAAAAAGGATTTTTATTTTCTGCTTGGTGCAAAACAAGATAGTAGAACTAGAAAAAAATGGTAGAAATTTCAGAGAGGCAGATTTAGCCTTCATGTAATAAAATCTTCCTTATTATTAATAGTCATACAAAGGCATAATGGACTGCATTTGTTTGTAACATGTTTCCACTTACTGAAGATTTTAAAGTGGAGGAAAAAATGATCCATTTTCAGTTACATTGTCTGAAAGGTTGTTTGTCAAGTGTCATTTGATCTGGATGGCCTTTGAATCTCCTTATTGTTCACAAAGCATATAATTTGGTAAAGTTGTCTCTGAAGATATAAATTGTGGTACGGATGCTAGTACATGAGAAGATCTTATATAAAGTCCATGGTAATTATGTGGCTAGGCACATCTTGGGTATTCTATCTGCTGAAGGAAACATAGTTTGCCTGTCCATTCTTGAGTATGATCAGATTTCATAGAATCAGAACTCATCATTCATAAGTGCTTATAAACTGGTATATATCAAGCTTAAAATATGGATGCCTAGAATTAAATATATGTTGTCTCCAAATATCTAGAATAGTTTCAAAAATATTTTTGCAATATAGTAATTTGGGTAACTCTTAAGAAAATGTTTATTGTCTTTAACCATGGACTATCTCTGAAGCTTTAGCTTCATATTTCCAACTGCTTATCATTTATTAGGAAGTGCTGCTAACATCTCCAAGTCACATGCTCCAAATCAAGATTATGCCACCACCCCCAATACACACTCCTTCTAATATATTCCACCTGGATGACTATCATCTCTTTCAGAGGTATTCCTTGTTTCTTCTCTCTCACCCATTTCCCATATCCTATTTTTAAACAAGTCCTTTTGATTCTACCTGCATTGCAGCTCTCACTTATTAGAATCAAAGAATCTATTTCCCTTGGCACCATTATCATTACTTTAATCAGTTCTTGTATTCACTTCCAATAGGCATTTTTGTCTCTGTTCTCTCTTCTCCATTCCATCCTGCCAAGAAGTGTCATTCTTGTCTTTCTTATGCAACTATCACTCCTCAGCTCAAAAATTTTTAGCAGTTAAGCTCTTTTGCCTGGCATTCAAGGCCCTATACAATCTGACACTGCTGTAATATTTATAGATTATCTCAAATCACTTCATGCAATGTGATCTCTGTTCCACCTAAATTGGGTCCTGTTGTCTACAAAACATATCTCTGAATTTCCCCAAAGTAATTTTGTTCATCTAATTCCCCAGTTAACATATCTCCCTCCCCCTTTGGGCTTACTGTTGGTTCATTAAAAACTAACAAAAATAACACAATTTCTTGATAGCCTTTCCTGATTCTCACAGTTAGTAATATCCTTCCTATCCTTGGACTTATATAGCTCTTTGTTTGGAACACTGCATTGCAGTCATCATACATTATTTTAGCCTATCTATAGGATGAAACATGATGTAGTTGAAGATGAACTTCACTTAGATTTGAGAAGACACAAGCTTGGCATCATACTTATTCCTGGTTCAATAACTGTCTATGATGTTGGACAGGTCACATACTCTCTCTGAGTTTCAGTTTCCTCATCAATAAAATTGAATTAGTTATACTTGTATTACCTCTTTTACAGAGGCATTGTCATGAAAGAACTTTGAAGACGTTAATGTCCTATATGCACGTGAGATATTATTGTTATTATTGTTGGTGGTGTTATTCTAACAGACTGCTATTCCCATTCTTTTAAAAATGATATGTATTTTTTAATTCTAAATTTAACAAATACTTAAACAAAGAACATTTTTGATATACAAAATATAGTAGAATTGTCTGTGATAATACAAATCTGTGTTACATACCATTTTTAAAGCACATAATAAATCAACATTTTTTCTTTCAAAGCTCCCTATTTTGTTTGCATTTTGCTTTGAACTTCCTTCAGTTCTCCTTTATGGATTAAAGAACTGCTTCAATGATCCTTTTTTTCTTTTCCTTTTCTTCTTCACTATTTTCTTAGGCATTCTACCTTCCTACACACACACACACACACACACACACACACACACACACACACACACCAATTAAAGAAAATGATAATCCATTCAATAAATATATTGTTGTCATCATTCAGTCATATCCAACTCTGTATGACTCCTTGGACAAACTGTCATTGCGATATTCTTGGCAAAGATACTGGAGTGGTTTTTCATTTCCTATTCCAGTTTTATGCAGGTGGGAGTTGTGACTTGCCCAGGGTCACACAGCTAGTAAGTGTTTGAGGTAAATTTGAACTCTGTTCTTTCGGACTTCAGGCCCAGTGCTCCACCTTGCTGACTCAATAAAATTATAGTTAAGCAAAACAAATCCGCCGATCTTCCGAGTTCAAAAACTGGTGCTTCTTTCTCTACTTTCTCTACTTTGTATCCATCTCCTCTGTCAGTAGGTGGGCAGTTTGATTCCTCATCAGTCTTCAGAAATTGTAATTGGTCAGTGCATTGATCAGAGTTTTGAAATCTTTCAGAGGTATTTTTCTTCATGCTGTTTTTGCTACCATATAAAAGGTTCTCCTCATTGTGCAGGTGACATGTGCTTCACACTGCTGAAATTACTCTGTCTGTACTTTGCAGGTGCACATAGTTATGTGTGACATATTTCATTGGGATATGCACCCAGAGGAAACTTTTTTAAGGTGAATGTTTATTGAAAATTTAATTGTAAGAGCATTATGTTTATTTGTCAAACTAAAGAAACTAAATACTTTGTAAAAAAAATTAGGAACTAAACTTTATTTTAAAAATACAAACTTCAGAAAGGGTTATTTTTTATAACCAAACCCTCTCCCTTACCCTAAATATAGAATAATTTTTCAGGCCTATATTCTTAATATCATCATCATCATCATCATCATCATCATCATCATCATCATCATCATCCTTCCAACCAAATACTGCTCATTTTGCCTTGCATTTTGCAATGATATACTTGTAGTGATGCTTAAGACCTGGAAGACAGAGTTACATTCTTTTGAAATTTAAAATGCTGATTTATTTGCCTTCCTTGCCTGGATCATCTATAATGCCGGGGCTACTTACTTATTACATTATTAACAAGAAAACACACACACACACACACACACACACACACACCTGTCCAGAATAATCAAAGAGGGGATGGGAGGGTAAAGTACTTATATAATTTTTCATTCATTTTCCTGCATCAGTGGTTCACTGAACCTACAGAGAGCAAAGGAAGTGGAAACCAGAAGAAAAGGAGGAGGGGGAGCCAATTCAACAACTAGAGGTTCCTTGAGACTAACAGTAAGCCTCTTCACCAAACTTCCACATCTCATGTAGCCTCTCCATGGTGAGAGGGCTGCTGACACTCTAGGGTATATCTGGGTACATCTAGGGTTCCTCTTATTCAAGTCCATGTCTGTGTACATACAGTATCCCCTCAGTAGACTATAAGCTCCTTGAGGGCAAAGAATGTTTCAATATTGCCTTTGTGACTATAGTCCTTAAGTGGGATTTAATTGAATTGAAAGATGACAGGGAGTGAATCATAACTAAACTTTTTTATCTTACCCTGATGGCCAGCACAAAACTTTGTATATAGTAGGTGCCTACAAAATGCTTGGTTAATTGAATTGAATTTGACTGAGCATATCAGCAGTCAATGAGTTGAGAAGTGGGTACTAATCTTGGGGGAAAAGTTTCTCTTTGTTTTACTATCTCCCAAGTTAAGGTATTCCCATTTGTTTTCCAATATGATCAGCATTTTTGGATCTCAGCATCAGTATGGTTATTGTATTTCAATTTATTTTGGCTATAATGAGTCAGAACTCTAGGAAAATATATAGCAAATTGATGTAACTAATCAAAGTAAATTAAGTCATGCACTTCAGTTTTTCCAGTAAACAGTAAAATATAAATGTATCTGGCATTTTTATATAGAAGAAAATGCATAACTGACTAGAAAAATCCTATTTTGGGGTAATTTGCAGAGTACAAACATGAGCTTTGAGAATAAGTTAAATAAGAGATTTGCATACATTAAAATCATTATCTATTTATTACTTCATAGTCAAGAATCTTCCTACATTAAGGCTGTTGTGGGGGTTTTTTTGTTTGTTTATTTGTTTTTTCATAAAACTGCATTTTTTCCAAGTTGAACTCCATGGCCTAGAATTTGATGGTTGGATTATTATTTAGGGTCTTCATAATTGGGCTGAGTCCTATTTTGGAGTTAATGAGTTTGAAATTTAGTTTTCTTGGTAAGAAAATATTATCCACTTTTCTCAATGAAGTGTCAACAATTTCCACTAACAATCTCCACACTTCCCTTTGACATTAAGTGGTCAAAGGTGGCTGATCCCCTTCTCTAGGGCAACTTATACCTGTTTGGTGAAGTGAGACGTTCTTCTAAGAAATAAAGTCTCCCTAGATTAATCCACTCTCAGTTACAAGAAATTATAGGTTCCAGTGGTTATGGCAGCTTCTAGTGGCTATTCTCATCACGAGTGACTCCAGGGAGCTGTTTTTATAGCTTGCATTACTGTTTAGAGGCTGTATCTGTAATAGCACATTCTGAAGATAACTCCTGCTAATTCTTCTAATACAGCTAATTGTTTTTCTCATCTCTTTCAACACCCTTAAATACATTCTGGGCCCCTCAGCTTAATGTTATTGCCACATCCTCTTTGGAGAGTTGCTAATAACTGTTGTCAGAAGTCTACCAAAGGGCTTTGGTAGGTAAAGGGTTAAGCTGAAGGAAAAAAAAAACAATACGCTGTTGAATCTGGACTAAACAGAATTTTGAGTGCAGAGAATTGGAGTCCTCTCTCAATACATGAAGTCATGTTTGCTAGCACTCATAATTGGCTAAAGATGTTATATAGGTATGAGGCTTGCTGAGCTCAGAGAAAACAGAAGGAGACTAAGGCATCAGATCCAAAGGGACAGACAATGAATGTAGTACTCATAGTTGTACTGAAAAGAGACTACAAAACCAAATGGTGGGAAAAAGACAGTAAGAATATTTTAAGGAAATAAGGGAAAACTTGCCAACAATTAGAGAGTACACAAGAAGGGATTACCTCAGAAAGTAGGGAATTCCTCAGTTTTTGTTTCCCATCAATGTCTCTAAGTCATATGCTCCAATCATGCTCATTCTGCTCATTATACTTTTATTAATGCAATCTAAGGCCATATTGTACTTTTAATGACCACAAACTCTCCCCAGAAAACAAAGACTGATCTTTTGAATACCAGTATCCTTCTGGTCATGTGGTATAGTGTTAGTCATGGATGATCAATATCACAGAAAATCTAAAGATGAGGGTCCTTCAAAGAAAAAAGAGAAACAAAAAAGTACATGGTAGGTTTGAGTAGGCTGTTACAACTAAGGCATTTTGGTAGAAAAGTATTATATAGAAGTATGCATAGTATTGCAGGGGAATGTTGAACCAAGACCAGATGGATTTGTTAAGTGCTCAGAAGGAACAATCATTCATTTGCTTCATTGGTATTTACAACAGGTCAAGAGAACTGGAGGAAGGCCACCAGCTCACCAGTTCATAGATTTATTAAAGGATATAGATGTTCATAGTAATGAAGAGGCAGGCATGGATAACACCAGGGTATGGAGTATGGATATCAGAGAGATCACAGAAGTATCAAAAAATCACAGTAAAAATATGTTTACTTTTTTTGTCTACTACACCACACATTGTTGCCTGTTACTGCCCTTGTTAATCATTAAAGTACCCAGATCAGATCTTTTTCACATGAAATGTTGCCTAGCCATAGTTTACCCATCTTGTAGATATGAAGATGTTTTGTTAATCCAAGTGTAGACTTTTATATATATATCCCTATTATATGCCATTTAATTTGACTTAACTCAACATTGTAAACAGTAAAGATCTTTTGGGATTCCAATTCTGACACACAGTATTCAATACCCCTCCCAGAGTTCTTCAAGATGATTCAGAAAATTAAAATCTAATACTAATCCTGAGATCAACTAGAGAAAAACTTGTGATTAGCAATCCCCAAAAGGTGGAATAATGTAGTGTTATAAATGTTCCCCACAAAGTATTGATTAAAACTTCACTCAGAACTCAGAACTAAGGAGCCAATTTCCTTTGATGAAGTGCTTTACATCTGCAAAGTCTAACATGAGCTCTAAATAATAATTCCAATATTTCTCAGGGTCTGAAAAAACTCTCTCCTTTAACGGTATTGTAAAGAGGAATAAATTATTAGTTAATAATTTGTGCTCCTTTTACAAAACTTCTCCCTCTCTGACTTGCTAATTAATTTAAATACTGTTGTGTGATTCACACTGTATAATGTTAAACTGTCTGAAAACCCACTGCTTTTCTTTTGACACTTAAAAAGTCAGATAAAACTGACCAAACAAATATGCCAAATACCTAATGCAAGAACACTACATCATTCTTAACATAGAGCCCAAGCAAACACTTTTATTCCTGTTTGTGCAGCTTAACCTTCTGCAAAAGTAATTAGGTCTATAATTAAAAAGCTATTTGGAATGATTAAAACCCTGTTATCTGGTGGCATTTAAAGACAAATGCAAATGTCAGAAAGGATGAATTCATTAAAATTGCTATTGAAAAGAAAAAATCATTTGGTGGATAGAGGATGTTATTTATTAAAATGTTACAGTTTCAGAGAAGGTTGGATCTGCAGAGGCGACTAGAGTGGGTGGAAGGCATCTCTTTGGGTATTTTGTGGAGCAATCAGCTACTATTCACAAATATTTATTTCTGAAGTTATTTTAAACTAATGTATAATAACTTTTAATATCAGTGTTATTTAAAACATGGCATCATTCCTCCTCAGAGCTTGATGTCTCCTTATCATGTGGAAAATACATCATATTTTATTGCATTCGGAGTTATCCATCAGTATGAGTTCAGTTACATTGATGACAAACTGGGGTCGATGGTCTATTTCAGAGGAGGATCAGAAGTAATATATGGATGACCATTACCAGTAGTGAACTCCAAAATGGCTTATTGTGAATGAATTGTCTGGGGTTTAATGTTTTCTTTCACTTGAGCAAATAGTGTACTAAAAGGTAAGGAAGAACATTTGGGTGAGGGAATTGATATGCATCCTGCTAAAGTGTTTACTCTTAAACTATTTTTCTAAACAACATAGAAGCTGAATTCCCAAAGCCTACAGATGTCCTTTCAGTGACATTCCTATAAAGGTGGTTCAATCTTCCATAAGCAGTTAAGGTAAATTTCCATGTGTTAAAGGTTTAAGTGATTGTCATATATATTGGTACTGTTGCAGTCTCAGAGGTTGAGACCCCTCAAAGACCAGAGTACAGGGTGGGGTCATCTAGTTTGAATTCATAGATTTCAAGCATTCTTTGAGTCAAGTTGGCAAAGATTTATTGTTACACCACATAGCAGACAAAGATTCTTATGGAACTTGCTGAGGTTTATATGGAAAAGGACATGGCAAAGGAATGCCAGGGATACTGATTAGGTAATCTAAAGGTGTCTTTGGGAGTTATTGATGGGAACATGTAGGGAGTATACGTATGGAGTATACTAGATAGGGAGGGAGATGTCAGAGGATCTTGGGAATCATGAGGGAGGAAGAGTCCCTGGGGCCAGCCAGGGACAAAACTCCTTGTACCAGATAAAACACCCTTCTCTCTTTGTCCTGATTAGAAACAAAGAAAAGTTTTCTCACAAGACAGGAGTTTACTAAGGAATCGGGAGGCTTCCAGAGAAATGATGTTAAGGCTGGGAGCTGTCCAGCACTCTCTCACCCAGCTTTGTGTAACTGCACCAGGGAGAAAGAGAAGTGTTTTGCTGAGGCTTACTCATGAACAATTGCTAGGCATAGTGTCCTTAGGCTGGGGGAAAGCTGCCAAGGATAGTGTTTCTGAGGCCAGGGAGAATTTGGGGTCCAAGCACAAGCAACCAAGCACCCCATCAGTACAAGGTGACAATTTTAATTCATGAGTTACCTAGGAAATAGTTTTATTTTTCTAGACACAAATTAATTCCAGAGAGTTCAAGAACAGGATTTATAATAAAATAGACAAAGTGGTAAAATCCAGATGATTAAATCAAAATCTATACATGTCATTTCCTATCTTAAACTATAAAAATAACAGAACTTATGAAAATATCCCTGAATTTTATAGATTTAAATAAATAGTTGAGAAAAAAGGAATCTCATCTTAGTAGAAGGAAAAACAAAGTTTTCAATTTGAATATGAGGAGCTGTGTTGGCTACTTTCTGTCACAAGATATTTTTATGAAATTATTATAAAAATTTAGGATATTATTGTTGATATTGTTGCTGTTATTTGATTCAACTGAATGACCAAGGGTTACTCAAATTTATTTTATTTTATTTTTAGGCAATTGGTGTTAAGTGATTTGCCCAGCGTCACACAGCTAGTGAGTGTCAAGTGTTTTAGTCTGAGGTCAGATTTGAACTCAGGTCCTCCTGACTTCAGAGTCAGTGCTCTATCTACTGCACCACCTAGCTGCCCTAGGTTACTCAAATTTCCAAAAAGTATTGAGGTTAGAACTGGGTGCAAAAACCCTAATTGTATTTTATCTTGGCAAAGACTGAATAAGAAGGAGTTCTCTTGCAGTTAGCATGAGGCAAAATTAGCAGAGAGGGGAATGAATACCAATCTTGACCATGATTTCTAGATCTGGCCTTACAACTATTAACTTTCCTCAGGACTCTGGGCATATGACTTAACCCCTCCAAGCTTCAGTTTCCTTAAAGTTAAAAACATGTTAATAATCCATATCGTTTCTCTGTCCTTGGGCTATTGTGGACATCTGATGAGATTAACCACTATGAGGAAATGCTGGTTGCTAAGAAGGAGGAGGAAGCATAGTCATTGGTGGAAAGGAGGTATGTGGGAGGGAAGCTGGCACAACTTTCTGAAACAATTCTAGCTGGTGAATGTCAGAAAAGAGAACCCAGAAAGAGAAAAATAACACAGTTACTGAGTTGAGTTGAGTAATAAGGTTAATAGACAAGATTCTCTTGCTCTTTGCTAAATTTCAGGTGGCACACATTAGAACTGAAGATTTAGCAAAGTGAAACAAAAGTAAAGAGGGGGATAACACAGGCAGTATTGAGGGATCTCAGTAATTTCAACAAAAAAGGTAGAAAGATTGCTATGGGCAGAGGAGGTTAAGGGGTGAGCACATTGTATCATAGGTCTCTGAGCAAGATGGAAACATTGAAGGAAGTTCAACTGGTTCTTCAGACTCTTTACCTGCTTGCTAGCTATGTTTCCCCTCAAGGTATATCCACCCTGGGGCCTGCTCTTCTGAATCCTGTGTCCCTAGGCCAGATGGTCATTTCAGAAAGAGCCCCAGTTATGCTCCCTTCAATTCTGTCCCAGTTCACTCTTTAGACTTCATGTTTTTGCTAGCAACCTTTCCAGCAGCAGATATTGTCTACTCCCATATCTAAATGCCCTCTATGTGTTGATTCTCTATATTAGCGTGAAAGCTATTAAAGGGCATTTCTCACATATTTGCATGTATATACACAGCACTTAGCACAGAAACTAGCATAAAGTGCTTCATAAATGATATATCTATAGTTTATCTGAGGACTAACTTTTTTTTTAAATAGAGGATATAGCTTAATTGAAAGTAAAAACATTTAATAAGAATAGCACAAAAGTATAGGAAACTCAAGAGATAGCCTAGAAAACTCTAATAAAGAATGAAATGGAAAAAAAATAAGAAAATGAAAAGTTGAGTTTGTGTTTATGAGATATAGAGATAAGATTCAAAAAAATATGTAATGGTTTTCTCTGTATATTTGCTAAATATTATGTAAATCTAACTCTAGTCCCAAAGTCAATTGATATGGGTCTCTCTCCTTATTGTTGGAGATCAAGGCCCTGGGCCTATGTGAGATGCAAGAATAGGAAAGTGAAGAGCTCTTTTCAAGTCTTTACACTGATTTCAAATCTCACTGAAGATCTTCAAGTCTCATTAGGTGCTACAGTCACTTTAGGTACTTCTGGCTTTTAGCATCAAGAAATAAGATAGAAGACGCCAACCTCACTTTAAGTAGATGAAGGAAAAGACTCTGGAAGACATGAAAGAATCTCGCAGTCTCCATCACATCACTATCCCCGATTTGCTACATTAGAGACTTTGGGAAACTTCCTCATGGGTGAAATCTCAAACTCTCTATTTTGGTTGAATTGATTTACCTTGCTCCCAATGGGAGAGCTCCTTCCCTCTGTATTGTCTGGTATATATTCTCCTATGGACACTTTTTTTCTGATTTCTGTTTTGCTATCAAATTGGATAAACAGGTTTCTTTGCTAATTTCTTTGTATGTTCATTGTGGAACTGGTATTTGGTGAGAAAACGGTCTAGCTTTAAATATAAAGCTTGGGATCTTACATCCCCTAATAATCAAACACTGATCAGAAGTTAGCTTGAAGCTGAAATTTATATCCCCTAGTGTAGACTGATAAAATTTAACAGACAAAATCAACAAAACTCTAACCCAGTACCGCTCCCTCTAATGAGAGCAAAAGCCCAGC
Organism: Vombatus ursinus; assembly: GCF_900497805.2. Classification (NCBI taxonomy): domain Eukaryota; kingdom Metazoa; phylum Chordata; class Mammalia; order Diprotodontia; family Vombatidae; genus Vombatus; species Vombatus ursinus. The sequence goes on from NW_020954590.1 coordinate 60,210,591, forward strand.
CTTTGATTCAAACTTCTTGTTTTCGCTCCTGAAAGGAATTAAAATCTTCTGTGGAGAAAAGTAGGTAGAGAAGAGACTAGAAATGTCTATTCTGCCTCCCTTCAAAGAACAAAATGACAAGTCCATGATATAGGTAGAGGGGAAGCCTTCAAAAATATAGATAGCTATCTTGTTGAATTGTATTGATTTGAACATATACATATTGTAATTATAAAGTGAAAGAGCAGTAAGACCTTTGAGAAAATGTAAATTATTTTATAAATGTAAGAAATATTATTGATAACATCTTCATCTTAATAACTCTTTAATTAATATAAAGGGTGATTTAAAGCTAAAGCCATGTGTTCATGATATCTGAAAACACAGTATGTTTTTATATATGTATATATGTACATATATACACATATGCATATATATGAAGAGACAGAGAGAGAGACATACATACACACACACACACACACACAGAGAGAGAGAGAGAGAGAGAGAGAGAGAGAGTGGGAGAGAAAGTAGGTGTTAACCTATATTATTAACTGTTGAATACAAACTTTGCTTAGAATTCATATTCATGAAGAAAACTTTACAGGTAAGATGGTTAACAGTGAATTCTCAGTATATCTGTAATAGTTTATTATACCCTACCTGCCATCTCTGTGTGGCCTGTGCTAATAACAAATAGAGAAAATTATACTTCTGTGATTGATAGCTGTCAACTTCCCTGAGTTCTGTGGAATGAATCATTTATAAACATACATCTACTCAATCAACACATACTTCTTAGGTATGCAGGTATGTATTATGTGAAGAAGATTATCCTAGGTGCTTACATAGGATACAAATATGAATTAGATATACCCCCATGAACTCAAGGCATTTATAGACTAGTAACTTAGATATTGCTCTTAAAATGAGGTGGATATCACAGGTCTAGTTCCTGTTGCCAGATCTTTAATGGAAATAATAGCAACATTTAATACTGTTCATTACTGTTTGATACTGTTCTGGAAGTGATTGTTGAATTTAAGAGAGAAGTATTGTCAAGCTAACTAATTGCCATTTGAATGAAGTCCATTAATTAATGTCCAACTCTTTCTAAATAAGTCTATAGCAATAAGCTTCTCTTTTGATGCAATTTTAATATCAAAACAATTTTCATTTGATAGACAATAAGTTCATCAAAAATTATTCAATTTGAATTGTATTTTAAACATAAGGTGATTTATTGCATATATATCTACATGGCATACACACAAAGTAAGAAGAACAAACAAATGATTTACCTCAGTAGATTTGTTTTTTTTAATCATAAACAAGAATGGACACTCTAGGTATTGATTCAGTTTCCTCCTTGAGTTATAACTTCAATCCAGTTAACGAGATTACAGCATGTATTTTTCTCATCATGGCTTACCATCATCCTCACTATGGGGAATGCCCACTTGGTATCTGTCAAGACACATTAAGGATGGGGTATCTTTTTAGGCATCAGGGAAATAAGGAAGTAAGGATGTAATATGGATAACAAAGGAAGACGAAAAACAAGAAGCATGGTGTTTGGGGCTACTGGTGAAGAAACAGCAGACCACTAAGGGAGGTAGAAGAATGAATACAGTTAATAAAAGAGATAGCTAAAAAAAAGAATTATTTCTGAAGATATTAGGGATAGAATCTTCTTTGGTAAAAGATTACATTATTCTGAATATATCTATCTCAACATTAAATTGAAACTTTGAAACTAGGAACATTTCCAACATGAATATTTCCATTTAACACACCATACATATTATATTGTCTTCATATTTTCAAACACACATGTGTATGCTTATAATAATTGTGAAGTTTTCTTTTCTAAGCTATTTAAAAATTCATTAAACTTATTTCATTTATTTTTTATCCAATCATTCATCTATTTATTTATTTTTAATTTAATTATTATATCAGACATATGATTTCATGATGGATGAGAATGGTGTAGAACTTCTACCAATGCATATTGGCATTTTCTCTGAAGGAAGCTTCCCTTTCTTAGCCTTAAAATTGCATTTAATTTCACATTAAAGTTAAGTATAGCTTTGCCAGGGTCACATAAAATATGCTTGTCATACTGATGAGTCTTGAAAACAAATATTCCTAACTTCAAGGCAAGTTCTCTATTCCACCCATGCTGCCTCTCTGTTGAATTCTATACTTAAACATGCATTGTTAGCTTTTTCTGAGCCACACAACCCTGTTAGTTTGGTACTGCAACAATTTTTAAAAAGACACTTTACAGATGAGGAAACTGAGGCTGAGGGAGCATACATCACATCTTCAAATCTCTAAAGTTTCAGAGGTGGGATTTGGACCTATTTCTCCTAACTTCAAGTCTCATAATCTTTCCATTATGCCACATTCGCTTCTTGGACTTTTCTTAATGACTTTTTTTTAATCATATCTGATATTTGATTTCTCTATGTTATGAGTTCCATTACTTCATATAGAAACATTAAATGCTGATATTTGTTGACTTCTGATTTTGTGGATTCCTTTGCCTTGATATCATATCTTAGAAAAGTTGCAGTTTCTTTTGTGTGTGGGGTTGGGGTGGGTGGGATGAGTAGGTGGTATTTAAAAATTTAATTTTAGGAGTTTAGAAGTATCTATGGAATAGACTTTTAAAAGGACATTGCTATAAAGTATGTGTGTGTGTGTATATATATATACATATATACATATATATAGTTGCTACATTTTTATTCATGTTTTTAAAATCATAAAAATAGCCCAGTGTTTGAAGGCTTTTTTAATCTTATTGTGGACTGGATATTTATGAAGCTTAAATACTCAGCATATTCCAAATGCCTTGCTGTACTAAGGCATTTTGAAAAATGTTTCACTACTTTAAGAGTGAGCAAAGAAAGCAGATGCTTTTGAAATTATCTACTTCTGCTTTCTGACCAAACTAAACCAAAATAATACTGCTCAGCATAATTCCACCATGATGATTTCAAATCATTTTTCATAATCCTAATTTTAATTTTGTTTCATATCTACTTTAAGTTCATGACTATACCTAGTATCTAATGTGTGAGAGGTTGTTTCCCAAACTCAGTAAGCTATAACATTTAATAATAAAGTTATGGCTTTGACCCAGCAATAGCACTTCTAAGACTGTATCCTAAAGAGATCATACAAATGGGAAAAGGACCCACATGTAAAAAAATATTTATAGCTGCTCTTTTGTGGTGGCAAGGAATTGGAAATTGAGAGGATGTTCATCAATTGGGAATGGCTGAACAAGTTGTGGTATATAAATGTAATGGAATACTATTGTGGTATAAGAAATGATGAGCAGGCAGACTTCAGAAAAACCTGGAAAGACTTGTATGGTCTGATGCTGAGTGAAGTGAGTAGAAACAGCAGAATGTTATACACAATAACAGCCATGTTGTATGATGACTAATATTGATAGACTTAACCATTCTCAGCAATACAAGGATCTAAGACATCTCCAAAGGCCTCATGTTGGAAAATGCTATCCAAATCCAAAGAAAGAACTATGGAGTTTGAATGCTGGTCAAAGTATACTATTTGCTATTTTTTTTCTTCTGTTATGTTTTGTTTCCTCTTTCTCGTGATTCTTCCTATTGGTTCTAATTCTTACTTACAACATTACTAATGAGAAAATGTTTAATAGTAATTTATATGTAGAACCTATATCAGATTGCATGCTGTCTTGGAGAGGGAGGTAAGGAGGGAGGAGGAGAAACATTTAAAACTCAAAATCTTTTGGAAGTGATTGTTGATAAATCAAAATAAATTAATAGAGTTAAAAATAATAAAGTTATGGACTTGAGCAAGACATTAAAATAAATGAAAAGAGAACTTTTTTCCCCTAAATAAATGCAGTGTAGCATTTCATGTTGTGATAAAGGAAGATAAGTTCAATTTAAGAAAGTAGAGCTAAAAATAAATATTCTGGTGAAGTGGGAATTTCACATTCTGTACCAAAGCTCACCTAGTTCAACATAGACTGAAAATGAGTTTATTGAAATAAGAGAGCATTAAACAAATAGTGGGGTCTCCCAGGTAATCTTCATGATGTATAAACACTCAATGTAAAGAGCCCCACTGGTCCAGCTACTTGGACAAAGAAGTTATAGTCACCATGCTAACATTTATTCTGAAGGTCTGTGCATTTGTACAGAAATTATGATGATGTGTAATAGATTCAAATGGTAAATAATGAAGGTCACACTTAAAATACAATGCAGTATGCATGTGACTTGTAATACCATTCTCAAATGACCTAAATCAAAGTCCTTGAATAAACTACCATTTCATGACTTCTTGATTAATTGATTCTTATTCAAAACAGTCATCAAGATTAAAAAGGATCCATTTCCAACTGGTTAAACTGGGCTAGTAGCATATATACATAAAGACACGCATACATAGACATATATGTGTGTACACATATATGTATGTGTAGCTTAGCATATGTCAAGATTTTAATAGGAGGCAATTTATTCATAATATAGAGATCTGGGACTGTTGCTTGTTTGTTGTTGTTCAGTCATTTTTTCAGTTGTGCCCAGATCTTAGTGACCCCATTTGGGATTTCCTTCTCTAACTCATTTTACAGATGAGGAAACTGAGGCAAACAAGCTTAAGTGACTTGCCCTGAGTCACATAGCTAGCAAGTGTCTGAGGCCAGATTTGAACTTAGGTCTTCCTGAAGCCAGGCCCAACATGTATCCCCTGCACCACCTAGCTGCTTTTATTTATTTATTTGTGGTTGTTTGTTTAAACACAAATACCTCAGATGCTTAACAGAATGTACCTATGGGAAATCAACTGCCTTATATATTATAGTAAGTGTGGGTCTTCAAGACATGGCAGATACTCATTTCTAAAACACAATTGGCACTGTTAGCTAATATACTGAATCCAATATCTATTTAAACAAAATCAGAGGCATTCAATTTATGGTGATCAAGGCATGTTACACGCAGTCAATCTAGGATTAGGGTTAGTGAGAGATTGGCCCATTTAAAATATTTTTAAATGATTCAGAAATATGCTAGCTTGGACTTTATCTCCTATCTCACTATAAAGTTTATTGCCAAAAGCATATCAATCTTCTGTTTCATTAAAATTTGAAATTGTGTGTATGTGTGTGTTTCACCTCTAAGAGAAATGGCTTATTTAAAAAAAAACATTTAAAAATGTTTCTTCTGCTGCTGGATTAAGTTCATTGTCTAAGGTTTCCTGCCTGTGATATTAATTTATTGTACTTGGGCTTCTAACCAAACTAAAGTGATGAAAAACTGTCATTTTTATTTACGAAATTTTTAACTCCAAAAATCTGTTTTAAGAAAAAAGAGAAGAGTTTATTGACAAAAAAGAGGGACATTTTTCTTTGTTTTGTTTTGTTTTTATCTTCCCAAATAAGTAGAAAATTGAGACATTTACAAAATGTTACTTAGGCAATCAGACACAGTCACCTCTTGTCAGTTGGGCATAAATAATATGTTTTCTTTGTTTTTCTTGTTTGTTTTTGTTTTGCTTTTTGGGTGTTTTGGGCATGCAAGCCTGATTCTATGATTTAGAGCACTGAAACCCATGTCTTCTCTTCCTACCCTTGACCAGAAAAGAACTTTGCAAACTCCAAAGAATCCTGAAAGATTTTCAATTTTCCGTCTTCCCATTTAAATTCTGGCATCTTCTCCAGGGGAGGCTAGTGGCATTATCTACATTAGGAGGTAAGGACAAACTTGACGAAAAATCACGGGTCTATGAAATCTTAGCAGAGAAACTGAACTATGTCTATGGGGAACATCTTGAGCACCTTTTGAAAGGGAGAGGGAGTTCCAATAAGGAGGAGCTCTAATGCTGACATGCCAGCTAAGTGGCACAGTACATACAGCACAAAACCTGAAGTCAGGAAGATATGAAATCAAATCCAGCCACAGAAGCATACTAGGTGCATGACCCCAGGCAAGTCACCTAACCTCCATCTGCTTTAGTTTCCTCAACTGTAAAATGGGGATCATAATGGTACTGACCTTCCAGGATTGTTGTAAGGATTGAATGAGATAGTGTTTATAGAGCTCTTAGTACTTAGTGCCTGATACACTATAGATGTTTAATAATGTTTATTACCTTCCTTCATTCATCCTTTGTTCCTTCCCCACGTGTGCTCTGGAAGAGACCAACCGCACTTCAGATTGCTGAAGGAAAAAAATCCTGGGAAGACATGGAAGGAACAAGAAGTGTCCATCTTGTGTCTCTCTGCAGCTAGCTATCGTAGAAACTTTAGGATTTCTCTTTGGGTGAGATTTAGGATTTTCTTGGATGAGCTGAGTTATCTTGCTCCCAGTGGGAGAACTCATATATTTTCCTATATATATATTCTCTGATTTCTGTTTTGCTACAATTTGGATAATTGATTTTCTTTGCAAAGTGCTATGTGTGTTCATTGTGGAAATGGTATTTGGTGGGAAAGGATTCAAGCCTTGGATACAGAGTTGGGTCCTCCTTCCCCAAAATAATGTGAAAAATAGTGATCAGAAGTTAGATTTAATCTGATCATATCCCCTAGATTAACAATATATGAGTGCATATAGTTTTAATTCCAGCCTTGTACTCCCTTTCTCTGAGGACAGGAGAATGGTCTCCAGCCCTAACCTCCTGCTTCCCCTTTTGGCAAGAATTAAAGTTTCCTTTGGGGGTGGAGGGAAAGGAGGAGATAAGAGACTAAAGGTTTTTTTGAGGAAACCTCTCAAGTAGAGGATTATGAGCTATACCATTAGAAAAATACAACACTCCAACCATTCAAGGCTATCCCTAAAGTTTTGATGATGTATTTTTGGAGTAAGCAAGACCTAAGTTCAAATTCTTCCTTAGATACTTATTAACTGTATGACCCCTGCACAAGTCACTTAATCTATAAGTGTCCTTATCTATAAAATGGAGAAATTAATAGCGTGTACCTTCCATGGTTATTGTAAGGGATAAATATGATAATATGAAGTGCTTTTTAAACCTTAAAATGCTTTATAAATAAATATATAAATGTCATTGTTGTAGTTGATGATGATATTATTATTACTACTACTATGACTTTGGGGATCTAATTCTTCAGTGGGAGAGGGAGTTTGGAAGATAACCCCCAGATCATGTAAGATACATTTTAGTCAGAATGGTATAGTGAAATCAGAGTACCAAGATTTACTCTTATTTCTGGTATTCACTAATTGTGCCAACTTAAAAGACTCTCTCATATGCCAACAGGATATATATATATATATTATATATATATATATTTCAAAAGATTAGATCAATCCCTGGGAATAATAAAAAAAATTATATTTTATTGTTATTGTAATTGTTTTTTGGGTTAAAAACCTACAATCCATGTATCTCCTGCAAAGTTCCTTACTGTTCTGGAGACCTCATGGTTTTTAGTGGTTTACTGGTAGAAATGTTTGCTCAACCACTGATCCATTTCTGATAACATCAGCAATTTCAAAGCAAAAATGTATAAGCTGCTAAAAACCACAAGCTCCAATGTCAAGTTGAGATACTGTCATTGTAACTAGACACACTCTTCACATCACTATAGAGTGAAAGGATTGATCTATGATTCCAAAGCCTTTTGTGGCTTAAGAATAAAAAAAAAAGATCATATTAGAATTTATGTGTGAAGTAATTCAGATATGCTCCTCTAAATCCCTTCTCGAGGAGCAGGTGGAGAAAGACCATTAATCAAGATTGCATCTCATATTTGCCTCATTAATTTCAGTGCAGTTTATAGCCTATCAAAAAGAATCATTTGTGGTTCTAAATTTTGAATCTGTAATAAATAATCTTGTAAAATAGCAACAACAAAAAAGAAAAAAATACACCCATCATTTTGCTATTTGCTTATTGATTTTGAGAAATAAACTATCATATTCTATGGTATAACCTACTGGGCCTGTCAGGGAATCAGTGTGTGTTTTGCACTCAAATTATCCTTTTATGTAATTGTACCATTATCTCTTTCATCTGTGTTTTAGAAGGGAACAGAAATTAAAATGCCAGCACTGTAACTCTCTACAATAAAGTATGAACATATTTCACCAATGGATTTTTAGGTACTTGATTGACTTATGCTGATGGCTATTTATAGTAGATTTAAATCTAAACCCATAGTGTGTGATGCTAGATCCTTTGTGAGGAAGAGAATTTATGTATATGTCATGCAATTTATAACTATACACTTTTTCCTTAGAAAATACTTCTCCAAATATATAATCAGGTGTTTTTTTCCTCCTACTAAATAAATAAATGTGCCAAATTTACATCACAGTTTCAGGTTTTTGGCTTAGTTTAAAAAAATCAAAAGAAATATTCTGAGCATGATTTGGAACTTGCCACCAAAATTCAGTTTCTTTAGTACATTTTTTTTTTATTCAACCAACATCTTGCAACAGAGTACACCCTATTTTGGAATAAAGCCACTTTCCCAAATGATTGTAAGTCTAGGCCTTCATCCCAGAACTGAATTAATAATCTTTCAGTAAAGTGGTTCAATTTCTTCAATAGAATTTCTCATAAAACATGTTTGTACATTGTCATTATAAACAAAAGTGAAGGATTTAGACCTTTTCCTATCATTTTAAGGCACTAACAGTATCCATAAGAGTAGACCTATAAAAGTAATGTTTGTCCCATATGTTAGCAGAGAACTTACAAAGAATTACAAAGAAATAAAATATTACTCTGAAAACTGAATAGCCCTACTACTAAAATATCCTGGAGTTATTAAGGGCTTTTGATCTCTTTATTTGCATTTAACTACTCTGTACTTTCTAGTGCTACTACCCTAGTCTTCAATATCACTTTCCTGGATTGTGGCAATAGCCTCTACACCTCTGGTATTTTCCACCATTAATCCACCCTTTTCATTACTGCCAGGTCAATCTTCCATATGCACACATCTTATGTTACTTATCTATACAATATGTTTTAGTGGCTTTTCATATAATTTCCTATAATTCCAAATAATGCACAACAAGCACCCTGACCATCCACGCTGGATAAACAAAATGAACAAAAAACAAAAACAAGCAAACAAACAAATAAACCTTCAGAACACATGACAGAACAGCAAAACAAGTAAACACAACTGTTTGGGCAGTCCATCAGGATGGACATATCATAATATACTGTGAAAAGGAAATACAGCTAAAATGAATTGGATGAGATTCAATATAATAAGTAATTATTAAGCTCCTATTTGAGTATAAGATGAACATTTGACTTAGTCATATTTGGAAAATTGTGCAGTGCTTCTAACTATTCTAACATGTTCACAGCTGCAAAAATATAAGTCTTAGGTTAGAATATTCTTTTTTAAAAATTTTATGAGTGGAAAGCATGGAACACTATGACCTTAAAAGGAAAAAAAAAGTTACAAATAAACCTATGCACAATGAAAAGAAACACAATAGATATAAATATGCTGTTTCATTACCACCACCACCACCACCACCATCATCATCACTTATATTCATACAGCACTTAAAAATTCATAACAACCTGTAAGGTAAGCAACATAAGTATAGTTATTTCCATTTTTTACAAATGGCAATTAGGTTCAGGGAAATTAAAAATTATGCCCATGGTCATATAGCAAGTGATTATGGGAAATGGAATGTGTTGTCAAGACAAAATATGACATGTAAAGTGCTTTGAAATTTTTAAAATGCTATGTAAATGCTAGTTATTAGTATATGATGAATTACATTTGGAACAGTAACATAAAAGACAATCTTTTGAACCAGAAAAGGAGATAAGTTGATCAATTATCCTGAATTGGAACAGACTGATAAACATTCTGGGGCAGCTAGGTGGTGCATTGGACAGAATGCCTGGCCTGGAGTCAGGAAGGTTCATTGTCCTGAGTGCAAATGTGACCTCAGACATTTACTAGCTGTATGACTCTGGGTAGGTAACTAAGCCCTGTTTACTTCAATTTCCTCATGGGTAAAATGAGCTGGAGAAGGAAATGGCAAACCATTCCAGCATCTTTGCTAAGAAAATCTCAAATGGGGCTACAAAGAGTTGGACATAACTGAAAAATGGCTGAACAACAAAAATAATAACTTATAGATACTCCTAACGCTATGTTGGTGGTTCCCAAGATGTCATGACGTAAGAATGACTTTAAAATGCAAGGAGATTTGCAGCAGGTTTGGAGCTTCCTCTCTGGAAGATTTATGGAAATTAAACATGAAAAATAAGGGCAGCAGATGAGATATGTCTAATGATGAAGAATATAGCAACAGTGGTGAAAAAAGTAAAAACCCATCAGAGTTTATAAGTAATTCTTATGCTCTTTTCGTTCTTTTCAACAGTACCAGCTTAGCCCTTGAAAGAATTTGATATCACCATAATAACAAATACATTAAAATACATTGTTGTCTTTATTACTTTACTAACAAGATAAAACCAGGGAAAGGATAGTTAACCATGAAAGTCTATCATGTGCTCATTTGTTGAAGAGAGTATTAAACTACATTATCTTAATATACTAACTTGTACTTTTTTTTAAGGTGGTTTGCTCAGGGACATACAACTAGCATTTTTCAGAGTCTAGTCTTCATCCCATATCTTTTTGGTTTTGAGGACAATAATGGAACACTGTCTCTCTTGATAACAATAGGATTGCCCAAATGTGAAGCACTTCTAATTTTGCTATCTGTCACAAAGGAATAGAAATTGTCTCTTGATGCAGGAAAAACAAAATCCGTTGCTCAAAGGAAAGGAAGCCTGATGTTATTTAAAGAATGAGAAAAAACTAGTTAGTAAGGTTTAAGCCACCTCAAGATCATAACTTTCCCCTTGGTAGAAGCTACATTTCATATTTCTTATGCCACTATAGATTACAGAAATTTACAGTATATCTTTTACTAGAAAGTAAAGGATCATGAAATCTCCCCCTTCATGCATGTATTATTCTAATACTTTATCACATCTATTTCTTTTGTAAAAGAAAACAACAATGGGACTAAAGCTTTCTGGTAAACTTCATTAACAGAAGGACTTCAAATTTTGCTTTAATTCAAAAGTGAATAAAGCCCTTCCAGAGGCATTTTTTTCCTCCCTAATAACTGGGTTTTAAATGGTATCTTAAAATATAGTCCTTTGATCAAATCCTAGTTAGGAAAGAGGAAACTTAATGCAGATAAGAAAAGAATGATATAAAAAAGGTCTTATATTTAAAATGGCAAAATGGAGAATCAAGAGACACAATTTAAAAATATAAGAAGAATCAAACTTTCTGAAAGTTAAAGATAAGTGAAAGAAGATGGAAAATTAGTTACCTTAAGGTCAGTGACTATAGAGTTCTATGTCTTTAACCAAAAAGTTAAGAAAATAGCATGGAAGGAGTTAACTTTAAATTCCAAGAGTAAAGCTAACATTCATTCCTTTTTGTAGCAATGCACTGAAAATATTGGTTAGGTTCAATTGTCTAATTTTGTTCCAACCAAGGATAGTATCACAGCTGTTAACTAATCAGAATGTAGCATTTCCATAATGACACTTTATAAGACACATTTTCTACCTTGCTGCTGCTAACAATCAAATTACATACATTTAGCAATTTCCTGAGTAAGTGCTTTGAGAAAATACCCTTATTCTCCCATCTAAAATTTTATTTTTCAAACTAACATTTCCTACGAAAGAAAATATAATGTGAGGAAGAGTGTGAAAAAAGATGGAAGCACTCCAACATCTTATTTCCTTTTCAGAAGAATGAGAAATGGATGAGAGAAATACACACACACACACACACACACACACACACACCCCTACATTTTTAAAAGTAGTATTATTTATTTTTGGGGGGATGGCAGAAACTGAGAGATATTTCTGAAAACTCCCCACTGAGGGAGACTGGGGTGTTTGAGATGTGATTGCCATTGAAAAGAAAGGGGAAAGGCTTTGGGGTTGTTCACAGTAGGCTAAAAGCACAAAATGGACACATGCTTAGAAACCAAGGACCTACCACTCAGGGGATAACAAAGGTACTTGTAGGAGAGAATATTTTTGGAGCTTTAGAAAAAGAGTGAGGAAGAAATCAGCACGCCAAGCCATCTTCTATCTTTGAGTACACACAAATTTGGATACAATTGCCCCATTTCCTCAGGCATACGAAACACACAAATGTATAATATGCATTTCAGCATGAAATGCAGCCTAAGGATTTTAAAGATTCTGTCAATGACTCATAATAAACATAACCCTAACCTTAATGTTCACTTCATTCATTTTTAATGAGGGACTGGCTGAACCAGGGCTAACTGGTAGACTGTAAGCATCATAGGTTCAAGGTCTCTTGTTAATATTGCCTTTGTTTGCCCAGTGTTTACCTGTACATAATAGGCATTTAATAAATGGTTATTGTATCACATTGTATTATGTCACATCATATTGAAACATAACACATTTTAATTAATGATACTACAACATATCATAATGTACAATACCATGATATATCATATCAAGCTGAAATCTATTGACCAAAATTCTTAAAGGATCTAATAAAAAATGAAGGGAATATGACCTATTGTAAAGGTGATACTGCATACAGGTTCTCAGTGCAGATTATTAGAATTTTGTTAAGACTGCTGCAAGGGTAGTCTGAACATTTTTGAAGATTCTCATCTGAATCAACCAAGCTATTGTTTTATTACTGTATATGTCATGCTGAACAACTGAGTGGAAGACAGTAACAAGATAAAGGCATTCCCAGGTACTACTATCCCCACAACCCTTATTGACATAATTTCTAACACAAAATTCAAGTTTTAACAGTTGGCACCTATTGCAAAGATGAAGATCTTGGCTGACTTCTCCACATGCTTATTGGTGTTGAGTATAACAAGCATAAATGTCTTTCCTTCCATAATAAGCAATGTATCAAAATACAAATACTCCATGAGTTTCCAATCGTACTAATGTATAAGTGGCTACTTTTCAAAGAAAACAGTTTTTAATAGACGGAGTTTAATCAGTGCCAAAAAAAAGAATGAAGAGAATGCTACAGCACTGAAAATAAACATTTATTTCCCATTTTTTTTCCTTTGGTTTGCTCTTGTCAATAGAAGAATTTTGCCATTTTTGTCAATAACTTAAACAAAATTATAAGTGGCATGTTAATCAATATTTATTAGGATTCAAAGTTGTGAGGGATACCCAAAATGTTGGATAATAGTTAATATGCAAAGGATTCTCAACAAGCTAAAAGGATATGCCAAATCTAATAAATTGAAATTAAACAGGCACAAATCATTTTCATATACTAATGTGTAATTCTTTAAGGTACTATTCTATACATGACCATCTTTTCTTTGAATTACTACTAAGTTAAACATTCCTTTTTGAGAATATTTCCCAAATATGACATTTCTATCTTTATGATTACCCATAAAGGATTAAAAACAGGCTTCTAGGTAAAGCAAGATGTTTTCATTATTCAACAGAAAGGAAACCAGGTATTATTTAAAGAGGAGAAGATGGAAAGGAGAAAAGGTTTGAAAAAGCAAATTAAAAAAAGTTAGTTACACTTGAGTCCTAAATTTGGGTCTAAAAAATCAATTGCACAAATAGGAGACTGAAGACATATGACTAGGCAATAGTTCCCATAAAAAAGAATTAAGATTTCAGTAGACTTCATGCTCAATATATTTCAAGGTTAAAATCATAACCCTGGCAAGTATAAGTATAATATGCTGAACGAGGGAAACTACAATCCTACTTTTCTGGTCTATTTCTAGAGTATTATATGCAGTGTAGGTTGCTACATTTTAAGAAGTTCAATAAAAAGCTGATTCACTCTATAAGAGAATAACATAGAAGATAGATGATGGGATTGACCATTACACTATACTTAATCCGCTAATGAGCCAGTTAAAAATAATTTTCATTTTATTTATTAATTCAGTTAATTCAGTAAACATTTTAAATTATAAATATCATGTATACAAATAGCATTTCAATGATATACTAAGAGAAGACTATGTGGTACTAGGTAGGGAAGGGAAGCAAAATAGCTGTACTCAAAGATTGGCATTTTCTAGTGATTTTCCCCCCTCAATTGATCCAAGGTGACAGAATTAAGAACAATGGACAGAAGAGGAAGATAATCACTTTTCAGCTTGGTGTTAGGAGAATTAACATTGTGACACTTGGAACCATCTAAACATGGAATGTATTGTTTTGGAGGTAGATGAGATCTCATTCTAGATGAGATCCTTATTCAAAGGACTGATGACTATTCAGGGATGTTGTGGACTGGGTTTCATGAGATGTACAGGTTAGACTCCTCTATCCCTTCTAAATCTTGGAGTGTGTGGTCTTCTGAATTTTGTCCTGTGAATGAATTTCTTTATAAGGGAATAGCAACCTGTGAGCAGAAAATGTGGGTAGTAATAATGTCCCATGCTTCTGCTTATTGTTGCTTCCTGTGACAGCATACTACAGAAGTGTCAGTATGCCTCCCCCGACACTCCTTCTTCTAGCAAGCCATAGTGAAGCCCACCCCAATTATTTTACCCATCTTCTAGTTGATTCAACTGTGCCCTTTGAAATCCTCAATTTATTTTGAACAAACTCCTTTTAATTCCTCAAACTTCTCAACAAATAATTTTTTAAGGCTTGATTCAACCAAAGTTGGCTTTTCAAAATATATACTTTAACTGAAGCCTGGTACTAAATCTTTTTTTTTACCCCCTCCATTGAAATCTCTCCTCCCATTCTCCCTGCATCAGGGGGTCAAGAGCGTGGGCAAACTTGTGGTTGCCCACTTCGAAGCAGAAATTATTCCTCTTCCTCCATCTCCTTTCTGAAATTATAGCTTTCTCTTCCCACTTTTGTGGCTGTCATTTACAAACTTCTATGATAGTTTTTTTTTCATTTTTCTCAATGACTTTAGTAACTGGATCATTGTCTTCCACTCTCTATCATAACCTGCTATCATCCTCATCATCTCCTCTAACTAAATGTTACCACTAGTATTCAACCTTCAGAACTCCCAACAAAATTATTTCCTACCCAACTTCAGCTATATATCCCTATGATCACAGTCAAGAATTTACAATCTATTAATAATACTACCACCAAGAATTTGAGCATTGAAATCCCATTCTCTTTTCATAACTTCTTATTGTTTCATTCCTTCTACTGTTTTATACTAAACCTGTTAATTACCACTGTCTTCTGATCCCTTGACCTATTCTTATTCTCATAGCTCATCTTTTCCAATTCAATTAAATATCATTTGCATGTTGTAATTGATAGAGAGATGGCCTTGTAGTAAGGAAGAACTGTTTTCAAGTCCTATTTCTGACTTTATGTATTGACTATATGGCATGGATAAGCCTCAGCTTCATAGCACCTTTCTTTCCAACTCTCAAAGACTATAAATTGTAGAGTACATGCCTCTCTCATATTAAATATAAAGTATAATTATATATTTCATATACTGTAAATGATTATAATATATTGAATATAATATATAATTACATATTATATACATGCGTATATGTATACATGTATGTAAGAATACATGTTCCTGGTAAGCACAAATATATTATACACATATGTGTGTCTGTGATATGTATGTATGCATATAAAATCACAAGTTTGCCCCCCAAAATTTTTTGAGACACTGTATTGGGTAGCCAGGATATAAAGTTGAAAAAATGTCAAAGTCCTTCCTTCCAATCTGATGGATATGACAGTTACAGAAAGCAGTAAGATAAGAGGTAAAATGTATTAAGGGAAAAGGAAAGAAAGTTCCCCACAAAATGTGTGGAGGGAGAGATCACTTTCAGCTGAGGCGAATCAGCAAAGGTTTCAAATAAAGCATGTAGCATGTGAGCTGGACCCTGAAGAAAGATAAAGATTCTAATAGATAGAGTGATGTGAGGTATTGCATTATACTTTAGGCATAGGGGAAAGACTGCAAATGCATGCTAGAGATTAAGAGATTGAAGGAGGAGATCCAGAATCAGTTATCAAGTTCGGCTGGAAGAGAGTATAAGTAAATGGTTGGAGCAGGAAATAATGCCGAAAAGGCAGAATAGAGACAGATAGGGATGTTAAAATAATCACACAAAGAAACACCTATATATTATATAATGAAACCATGTGATTCAATATATCTTAGAAATATATACTTTAATAGTAGTTTGTTTTCTTGAGAGTAAATACTTTATGGGGTATAAACTCCAGCCTGTTAATTAATGACAAAACATCGTTTGATAATTACCAACATACAAACGAAAAAACTTAGTATTAATGCTTATTTTCTTTCATGCTTCCTTCATTAGTCAATAGGTTGTTTGACAAACAAAGGGCTACTACAGCTAGCAGTTCTTGTACTTTGAGATCCATCGACCTGAATATTTGCAAGTTTAGTTCTATGATCTTGGATGCATTGAATCAAGGCTTCAGTGAAGTATAAAATGGTATTTTGAAGAGTAACCCTGACCAAGCTGGAACTTCTGGGGTGTACCCCATTCACTGACTCCAGAAAGTTGAATGTTTCAAGAAGCAGTTAAAAAACTTCCCTGCCTTCCTTTCTTTGCTCCACTAGCTTGTTCACAATGAAATGCCTAGAGGACTTACAAAGGCATTTTTAACAGACACACCTAAATAGAAGATTCCATAAAAGAGAACGATGAAGCATAGCAAACTGAAGAGGAAAAAAGAAAAAAAAATGAAAAATGACTTTTGCTTGAATAGAGTTTCTGATATGTCTCTTTATGCTGAGCCTTAGAGATAAGGTAAGAGCAGAAATCACTTACCTCACATGTGCAGTTTGACTTAGAATAAAAAGGAAACTTCATTACTTATAGAAACAATCAATAATTAAAATAAATGACAGGATTGAAAATTGTTTAATCATCATATATATATATATATACTATATATGTATATGTGTGTGTGTGTGTGTGTGTATACATATTCTCTTAAATCCATCGGTGGTTTTTTTTTTTTCCTTCCTACTTAAAACAAACATGAAAATGTCTTGCAGGGTCAATTCAATTCAGTTCAACTCAACTTAATTTTTCATTCAGCAAAGATTGCTTAAGTGGTTACTATGCTCAGAGAAATGTGCAAGACTCAGGAGGTACAAAGACCTTTAAGAAGGTCATATTCTTTTGGAAGAGGTAGAGAAGAAATGGGCGGCTAGGTGGCACAGTGGATAGAGTACCACAATTAGAGTCAGGGAAGACTCATTTTCCTGAGTTCACATCTGGCCTCAGACACTAGCTATGTGATCCTGGTCAAATCACTTACCCCTATATGCCTCAGTTTCCTCACCTGGAAAATGAGCTGAAGAAGGAAATGGCAAATCAGTCCAATATCTTTGCCAAGAAATCCCCAAATGGGGTCATGAAGAATTGTACACAACTGAAAAATGACTGAAAGGATTATCAGGTACAGGACAAAAACAAAAGGCATGTAGAACATGTAAGTATAAACCTATTCAAGGGACTGCCAGGGAGCAACATGGCCTTATTCATTTATTCTCTCCTGATTTACAGATTGTGAATTTCCATAGTTGTTACTATAAGGATTCCCAGAGTAGCTCTGTAATTGTAAAGTTCATTTACATTGAAGTCTTCTTTAGATCATATCTGTTACTTGGACCAGAACAACATGTAGGTATCTGAGACCCATCCAACAGTCTTTGAGGAAAGCCTAGCTTGCCAGAAAAGAACCACACTTGGAGTCATGAAACAAAGCCAATTTACTACACCACATTAATGAGGTCTTCATACCCATGTATGTCCTGAAACACTGATTGGGAAATATTATTCTAGGCTACTTGAAAAGTGAACGTTAATTTTCAATCTCAAATGTCTCTTCTATAAGGCCCCACACTGCTTTACTTCACTTTCCCCCACCCCCTGCCACTGTAATCATTTAAAGTAAATTCACTATTTAGGCGTCATCAATTTTAGCATAAATCTAAATTAGTAATTCAGCACGGAAAAAACATATCAAACTACTTTTTTGGTGGCATGTAAATCTTGATTGATTTTTTTCCCTTTTTCTACCTACTGGCATAGTGTTGACATTACCTCAATCTCTGAACATACCACTTTTTTTTTGCCTCCTGGAAAATAAGAAACTAAATTGTGTATTTGCTGTTTCATAAAGCTCTTGATGTTTTATAGAAATAATGCATGATGAAAGTATAAAACACAATTATGAAACAAGTATGATTTTAGATGGGAAAGAGTCCTGGAGTTGGTCTTAAGTATAAGTGAATTGCAATGAAGTATGATTTACTATATTAACCCCCAATTTCATTTTATATTGCTACTGAGATATTCCAGTTTGAGATAGGCAGGATCTAGCTACTAATGTAATTTCAACTGAGTATAGTATATTATTGCTTTCAGCATTGAATTGAATATTATGTTTCTTTTGCTTTCACAGTGTATTAGAAATGAGAAACACTTCAAGAAAATTGAACCTGGATTAGCATTTCAGGCTTCAGGTAATCCTTAGGTGTTGAATTTTTCTGGAAAGAAACTATAAAAATATCTCTCCTCACTTTTTTCATTCCCTTATCCCCCCAATAAGAATTCCCTATACCCTGAGATTCATCAGCTTTGTTGCTATATTCTCTTACTCAAAAATTAATATTTAGGGTCAAAAGTCATATTTTTATATCACTTGTAGTCCTGAGTATATTAATATTTTTCTTCCCTAAAATGGAACAAATAAGATGATGCATCAGTTGGGGTGAGGATGGAACAAGGATGGTGATGGCAGGAAAAAAATTTTTCATCACTACATGAAACCAAAGCAAAATAAATGAAAATTTGTGAAGCTAGAATTTTTTTTCACATGAATGAATAGGTTCTTACAGAATAAATACTAAGTTGTTTGAGTGGAAAAACCACTCAAAGACAGGAGAAAAGCTTTGCTATTTTACATATAAATGAAATAGAGTACATTTGTGTGTGTGTGTGTGTGTGTGTGTGTATTTAAGTCACAGAGCAAATTGAAATCGAATGAAAAATCTCAAAAACAACTTTTGGTATCTAATTAACTTGTGTCTTAGCTTGTTTTATAGTTTCTTGTTTTGTTTTCATGTTTTCTTTAACCTATATTGGGTGGAGAAGGGGTCAGGGAGAAAAGACTAAATTGTAACTTAAAATATTTCTTCCAAAAGGAAAATATTTAAAATAAAAGATGAAGATCAATAATGATGTTAACATATATGCACACAAAACATCATTCTGAAATTACTAGTATTGTACAGATGCATTTTCCCCATTTTATTCATCAGGGAAAGCAAAATAAAATCAGTTTAAGATTTTTAAATATTTTCAGTAAAAGTGGAATAGTTCTCAGATTATGTAACCATATAACGTATGATTCCTCACCATTTTAAACATTAATAGTAATTTACTCAATATAATTAAATAAAAGTATCTTTTTTTATTTCTAACTTACACTATTGTGATAAATCCTGGTTTTTTTTTTTTTGGTGTATTAGGTGATTTCTACTTTATAAATTTAAAACAAAAGTACATTGTATGTGATCTAGTTAATTCTTTGACACTGGGTTTTAGATCTAGAATTTTTAAATTAAATTTCTATCTTTGGTCCATCTGGGTGTTATTCAAGGGCACGGTTTTATTTCTGAGTCCATAAGTAAAAATACAATGAACTCTTCTTTCACTATATAATATGTTCTTATAAAATGAAGTTCTTTTCAGGAGCATTAAGGGACCCTTTTCATTTAAATGTGCAGCTTGCCCATTCTTCATGTCATGTATTCAAGGAGATGGGAGTATGCTACCTCTGACACAACAATATTGTAACACTAGGCAAGTCACTTTACTGCTAAGATCATCAGCCAACTCCCTAGGAATTACATATTAATTCTTAGACTCATTTTTTGTCTATGTTGATCAAGGGATTTTGTACAGCACAGACCCTTCATATGGTCATGCTCTCTTTCCTATTCTATCCACATTGTGATTAATTCATGACTTTTTGAATTTGCCATTTCCCCCAAACAAAAGAAAATTTCTTAGATATCTTAATCATAAAGTAAGAGGACAATTACCTAGAGATCTTGCTCTAGCTTAAGAGTTATAAAAAGAGATAGGATAAACCCTTTGTTGAAAAAGGTACTTTTTTACCTATACTATTTAATCCTTAAGTCTTCACTTTAGATTACCAGGAAGGGTGATGGCTGGGATGACTGCTTTGGTGATAGAAACAATTATCCACTAAGAATATCATAGGATCATAAGATTTATAGCTGGAAGGGGCCTTAGAGATTATCTAGTCCAACCCTTTCATTGAGCCTATCAAAATATTTTATGTAGATCATTAAGCAGTAATGAGTTTTGTTCAGTGTTATAATGACCCATATTTGAATAAGATAGTAAGAGAGTACATAGCTGCCCTTGGTGAGAAAAAAGCACCTGGTTCAGATAAACTATATCCTACGAATATTGAAAAAAATGCTAGGTATGAGTACTGAATTACTGTCAGTGATAATTATTGCAGAAAACAAGAGTATATTGAAAAATGCAAGAAGCATAAATGTTTGCCTCCCTTTTTAAAGGGAGAGACATAGTGTAAGAACTATGTGTCAGTGAGCTTGATTTTGATTCCTGGAAAAGTTCTAAAGTTTATGGTAGAAGGCTCACTTAGTGAAGCTCTAGAAAAGGAAGTCATGATGACATAAAAGCAATGTGGTTTCAAGTAGTAGTCACATATGTCAAGAACAGGACTAATCTCATTTCCTTCTTGGACAGAGTTGTTAAACTGTTAGATCAGGGTAAAGTTACAGATATATTTCCTCTTGATTTTAGAAATAATTTGATAAAGTCTACTATGGGATTATTAAGGAAGGTTGGAGAGATGTGGTCCATGTAGAATTCTAATTAGAATTAAATACGTTCAGAATGAGTTGAATGGCCAGAGACAGAATGGTAATCAATGCTGATTCAAGCACAACTGCTAGAAGATTGTCACCAGGAGAGTGTCCTATGAATGTGTGATCAGCTTTAAGCTGCTTCAAATTTTTGTCAGTGATTTAGAGAAAATATAGCTAGCAAGCTTATTCAATTTTCAACTAATAAAAAGCTAGCAGGGTTAGCTCATGTATTGAATGGTAGTGGTAGGATCAAAAAAGGGTTATGATGGGATAAAGCATTGGTCTGCATTTAATATGATAGACTTTAATAGGAATAAATGTAAAATATTACACCTGAGACCAAGAAATTGATTTCATAAGTACAATATGGGGAAATATGATTCAAAAGTAGTTTGGGGAAAAAAAGATCTAGTGGTCTTAGTAGATGATAAACTGAAATATGAGTCAACAGTTTGATATAGCAAAACAACAAGGACAAAAGATAATTTGTACTAGGATACTTCAAGAGACATAAGCCCTGGGAATAAGGAGGTGATCATCCTGCTGTATTTTGCCCTGTTCAGATAACAACAACCTTATTATGTTCAATTCTAAACATTATGTTTTAGAAAAGTCAAATATGAACTAGATATTTACAACAGGAAAGTAAATAGGTAGATAAAGAGCCTGGCATACGTAGATCATTTAAATTAGAGATATATAGCCTAGGGAAAATTCAGTGAGAAGAAGATCACTGTCTATAAGTATTTGTAAGTCTGTCATGTGGGAGATAAATTGTACTTGTTTCAGTTAGTCTCAAAGGGCAGAATTGGGAGCAATGTGCAAAAGGTGCAAGGAGGCAAATTGTAGCTTTAGGTAAGGACAAATCTCTTAACTGGATAATTTTAGTTATTTAAAACATGGAATGAGCAATCTCAGAAGATTACAGATTCCTGCTGCCTGTAGATCTTCAAGTAAAAACTAGTTAACCATTTGTCAGAGTATAGTGTCACAAAGACTAGGGGCAGCTAGGTGGTGCAGTGGATAGAATACCACCCTTGGAGTGAGGAGGACTTGAGTTCAAATCCAGTCTCAAACATTTACTAGCTGTGTGACCCTGAGCAAGTCACTTAACCTCCAATTGCCTCAAAAGAGAAAGAAAGAAAAGAAAACAAAGATCGGGGGAGGGGAAGGAAAGGAGGTTATCAATCAATCAAATAAGAGCCATTTACTGACCATATACAAAGTTCAGGTGTTAGACACAGCATGGCATAGTTATTAGAGAGAGGGATACCTGTGTTCAAGTTTGATACATACAAGCTGTGTGACCCTAGGCTAGTCATTTAAACTCTAAAAGTTTCAGTTAACTCTGTAAATTAACTATGTAAGTAGCAGCAATGGTGCTGACTTGCTTTGGTAGAGAGAATTTCAATACAAGTAAAATCACAGCTCTAACTCTTAGTCCTATCCGTAGCCTAGTATGGCTAGTACTGTGCTAAGAACCAGAGACAAAAAGACAAAAAGGAAATATTCCATGCATTCAAGATCCTGACATTGAATTAGGTTAACACATAATGCCTATATAGATGATATCTGCATGAACTCATTTACCAATATATCAATATGAAGTGTCAAATAAATTAATGAGTTAAGCTGATTTGTTTGTGCGAATTAAACTGTGGATTTATGATGACAATTTAGGACCTGCTAGCTCATTGCTATCAAAACCTAAATAAGGGATCCTTAAGGAGTCCAAACAGTGATGAATAAAGATTTATGTAAGAAAATGGAAGAAACAGGAAAACATATCACTGCAAGGCATACATTTACCACCTACCACTAAACCAACCAATTATCTAAAAACAAGCTGAAAATAAACCACATTTGCTTAGAAATAACATTGATTCATTTTCTTTTAAATTAAGAACAATTTTTGTTAAATGCCATCATTCCAAATTGTCAAATCTTCAAATTATACATGGCAAAAAGGTTTCAAAGTAAAGAGATGTAGCCAAAGACATCAAAATCACATAGAAAAATGATGAGGTACATATCATCACTGTTGTCCTTTTTTCTACCGGAGTTCTACCAAGGATGTTTGCAGTGAGCCTAAAGAGAATGAAATACTTGTATTCAATAACTTAAAAACAATGATTGTATTATGTATAGTAGTCCATAACACATTTAAGATAAAGGACTAATGCCAGTATAAAATCTTGTACTAGGATTGTTTCTATCTGAACCACATTGAAAAAGATGGTAAGATTATCACTACCACACCACCACCACCACCACCACCACCACCATCATCATCATCACTATCTAGTGTAGGTTTACCAGGGGATAGAGAGCTGAGTCTAGAGTCAAGAAGGCCTGTATTCAAATCCAGCCTCAGACACATATTAGTTCTGTGATCTAGGGCAAGTCACTTAATCTATGTTTGCCTCAATAGTTTCCTCAATTATAAAATAGGAATAATAATAGTACTTACCTCCCAGGTTGTTGTGAGGATCAAATGAGAAAATATTTGTAAAGTTTTTATCATAGTACCCAAAATATAGTAGGTGGAATATCAATGTTAGTTGTTGTTATTGTTGCTAAATTTTGTAAAGCAATTTACATGCATTATCTCATTTGAAATATTTAATTGATTAATCCACTGAACCTAGAAAAGTCACAAGGATTCCCAGAGTCAGAATTATCAGAGTTTTTAGAGGCCTAGTTGTTACATTTTATTGGTACCTGTTCAATATGTTGACAGATTAAGTCTATCAGTGGAGAAATGAGTGAAAAGCTATACTTCTATGCAAGGGCTGTGTACTTAGAATTTAAAATCATTCTAATTCTCTCTCTCTTCATCTATATATATGAGAATTTGGGATTGTAAAGTGTAATACAAATGTGATTCTTAAGTTTTTAATGAATCAGTGTCTATACTATGAATAATTATATTCTAATCTAATCAGATTCCTATATTCTTGTATTGCAAGGATGCATTTTAAAAAGTACTATAGAGGGATTAGGCTGCCTTGATATTTCAAGATGAGGCAGTAACCTTACTTCAGTTAGTAGCTTCTACAGTGATAGGCTACATGAACACATACATACATACACACATACACATGTGTGGCATGTATATACACATGCATATACGCACATATACACATACATACGTGTGGTATGTCTATACACATGCGTATGTGTACATATACACATACAAACATGTGTGTACACACGTGTGTGTGCATGCACACACACACACTTTTTATTTTTTTCCCCTTAAAAGCTAGTCTGTAATTTAGCCAGAAGTTTTCCAGTATGGTATGTATAAGGTTTCTTTTTCTTTCTTTTTTTTTGATGGTTTGCTATTGTTTGTCTATTATTGAAATTCATTGTATACTATGCTAAAGGGATTTTTTAAGTGAAACCTTGCTGTGTTAAAATATACTGTATAATTGTGTAGTCTCATAGTCAGAAAAATTATTTCAAATCCCACCTCTGACACTTACTGCTTATGAGCCTATGAGCAAATCAGTTGACTTTTCTGAGCTTCATTTTTCTTATCCTTTAAATGGATATTGTCGTTTTTAAATCAATATATTATTATGATTAAGGAAGATAGTATATTTAAAGTGTTTTGCTAATTTTAAAATGCTAATGCAACTATAATTTTATTTGTTATTCTTATTGATCTCATTCTCATTTTTTTAAAGTTGTAATAGATATGGTCCTGGAAAAGTTTCCATCTTGGTATTATTACTTTTTATTTAATGTCTATGGACTATAACCAAACAATATAAATAATTTTATAATGATATTTATAGTTATAATATATGTGCTTTTTATTTGAGTACAAGTATTTCAATGTAAACCCAATCTTTTTAAGTTCTCTGAAAACATTTCTGATTTTTTTCTTATTAATGTTATTATGCTGAAATTGTTGAATTGTCCTCTTATATTCCATAGTTGGGTTCTGAAATAAATAACTGTAAGACTGATGCATTTATTAGAGAACTGATGCACAATAGCAGGGCATGATCCTCATTGAGACTACCCATTGACTGTGATGATTGAGGAGGATGACAACATTAAAATATTTTCTAAGATGATAAAAATGCCTAAGGGAAATATCAGGTGCTCGTGAAGTTAAAACAGAAATGAAGACAAAGTGTTCACTTTACCCTCTTCATTTTCCCTTTAAGTGTATGTATGACTCTTCCTCTAAAGGGATCGATCAGGTAGCTACGACTATTATTGTTAGATAGAAGGAAGAATTTGCCATCATTGCTGAACTTCAGGCTTTCTCAGTTACTATAATCTTGAATCATTAAGATAGAAAATGGCTTAGTATTAAAATGAATATTGTGAAATTCCACCAGTTGAAGCTGATGCCAGTAGCTATCAATGTCCCTTCTAGGTGAAACAAACAAACAGATAAAAATTGTCTCTCCCTGGAAATATTTAATGTTCAGGCAATCAGGACACCAGAGTCGGGTAGTTTGATTCAGAGACTCTAAGATAAATTTGTTGTTTTTTGAAGACAAAGACAAGGAAAGAACATTCTGCTGATGCCTCAGTGTCTGATGTGAACTGTGTAAAACTGTAGGTTATATCTAAATCCTCAAAGATAATGAAGTTACTTGGAAACTAGTTATTAACCCTTCTATAGAAAAATACACGTACACAAAAACACATTGTTGAATGGTGCTAGTGAAGAAGAGTAAAACCTTCATGGTGACATAAAGGATATATCAAGGACAATAAAATATGCCTGATACTATTGGGGGAGGGGAAGAGAGGCAAAATTTCTTTTTTTTTTCTTTTTTTTAAGCCAGATATTTAATGTCAACACTGGCAGCAGCCTGACTCTTTCCATAGTAGCAGGTGTCTCAGCAGCAGGGATGAGACTAACTATTCCCAATGGACTGATTGTTCATACCATAACTATTACAATGTCTCCAATCTGCAAAGTTACAGTACTTTTCAAAAGCCAATCCTAGCCATAAAAAAGGAACATTTTGAGACCTGAGTAGGAAATTAAAAATAAAGAATAAACAAAAGGCAGTATACTGAGGGGAAGTAATGTAGGAAACAAATTGAAAGTTCAAGATATTATTTTTGACTTCACATGATTTTGGAAAATGTAATGGCCAAGGAATGTGTTCACATGTGTTGCATAATTAGTTTGGTGGCATAGAGAACACGTAGGTAACCTACATTCAGTTTCTTGATATCTTCCAAGAGGACAGAGAAAACTTTCTATTCATCCATCCACTTATTTTTATTTGTTAATTTATTTATTTAATATTTGGAAATTCTGGCTCAAAGAGTGATAACAAAAGCAAAGTACCTGTGAAGCAAATGACTAACTTTATCCTAAAATAAATGACCAGGGGGTTGGGATATAACAGAACACCGTTGTCACATCTACCATTGAATGATCTATTTGAACAACTTCTCAGTTGCTTAGAGTCAACCAGAAAATCATAGCCAACTTTTCAATGAATAGTTCATAGTGTTCTTATGACATCCTCAGATATTCTGCTTAATGAAGTTATCCTTGTGGATAATAATAATAATAACAATTGTAGCTTGCATTTAAAGACACTTTATTATCTTATTTGATACTCACTATAACTTCAGGAGGTAGGTGCTATTACTTTCCTCATTTTACAGTTGAAGAAACTGAGGCAAACAAAAGTTAGGTGATTTGCCCAAGGCCACATGGCTGTTAAGTGTTTTGGACTGGATATGATTTCAGGTCTTCCTGATTTCAGGCCCAGTACTCTATCCATTATACCACCTAGCTACTTCTTTGGATGACTATAGTGACCAAGGACATTTGAAGGAACTATTGAAAAACCATTTGTCTAGACTGTAAAAAGTGAGTAATCCAAATACATAAAAGAGAAGGACCAGTTGGATCTTGGCTTCTGGGTACTTCTGTGACAACTGGGGAAGTTCAATATTCCTTGAATGTTACTATGAATGCCTCGATGACTGGCGGGAACCACTTTGGGAAAGGATTGATGAATAGTTATCATTGATGTGTCTTATAATCAATGGCATTGATTGCAATACATTTGACAATGTGGGAAATCCAGGGAAGCCACAGATTGGAGGTTTGGACCGGAAACTGATGTTTACTTGGCAATAGTACCAGAGAAGGAGCAAAAATATAGGCAATCCCATACTGATGTCATCAGGTTACCAACCATGGCTGGTAGACTATTTGCTATGAATAAGAAATATTTTTAGTATCTTAGATCCTATGATAGAGGAACTGAAGGATAGGGAGGAAAAAACCTTGAGCTTTTATTTAGGATGTGGCAGTCTGGAGGAAGTCATGAGATCTATCCTTATTCTCATGCAAATCATGTAAACAAGCTCATTACTCATAGAACAAGGCTCTGGGTAATAGCCTCCTTGCATCTTAAATCTGGATGGATAAATATAAAGAATTTTATTACCACAAAAATATGAATGCCTGTAAGGAACCATATGGAGATGTAGCAGAAAGGCAACAACTTTGTGTTAAACTCAGATGTAAAATTTGTAAATGGTTACTAGAGAATTTGTATCCAGAGCTACATTACTTGAAGACAGAACTGACTACTTTGGAATGTTGGTTAACATAAAAATGTCAGATTATTGTTTTGACAGTAACCCTCAAAATAAAAAATAACAGGGCACCATGCCATTCTCCATCCCTGATATGAAATGAAACAACACAGTTTTTTTAAATACATACTTACATACATACATACATATATATATATATATATTTATGATATAAGCAAATATGTTACTATCAACAAGAAGCCTGTGTAACTTTTGATGCAGGCACAAACTATCTGACCATGTATATCTGTCAAAAAAAAAGTCCCAGAAACTTAGAAAATTACTTTGCAAGAGGATCATTCCTTTTTTATGTACAGGATAAGAAATATCTACAAAGTGAGGTAAATGCTTACCATGGACAGTCCAAGCACCACCATTAAGGATATATACTAATTCAGGGCATCAAAAATGTTTTTTCAAGGACAAAAGTTAATATCTACTGGGCCAGCCAACCAGATGATGGACTAGGGGACAGAATGTCTTGATTCTAATTCTAGCTCTGCTGTTTACTAGATATATGACCACAGCTGAATGGCTGAATTTCAGTTTAAAGGTACCTGCTCTACAATGCTTTGTAACTGACTATAAAATTCTATGCAAATAAAAAATGTGGGGATGAATATGATCAGCAGGACTTTGTAATTAATAACCATTAACTTTATTGCAATTCAAAACATGACTAATATTTTCATAAATTATTTTACAAGATGTGAGATTTTTTTGAGAATTTGTGGAAGAGTATAAGCTTTGCACTATTATTTAAAGGTTTATCATTGTTTCAAGGTATGTTATTTTCAGAGAGGAGCAAAAAATTCTTTTTGTTCAATGACTTTAAATCAATTGTTGACATAATACTTTTTGTAGTATTTCATATATTGTACTATATTGCACTTTTCAGAAATAAGGTAGAAGTTAAATCATATTTTCCATGTGTTAAGGTATTTGTACAGATTTAGAACAAAAATACTGTACATTGCATAGATCAATCTTTTTGTTTAGAATTATCTCATTGTAGGAAATTTTAGAAAAGTCATATATGTGGAAAGGCATGATAATTCCTTCAGGTCATGGCATACTCAAAGCTTGTTTAATAAGCAATATTGTCTGTCTATGTGTTCTAAAGCTTTCAGCATCAGTTATAGAGTTACAATGAATGATATCTAGATTCATAGAATTTTAAGAGAGGCAAAGTCCAAACCTCTGCTAGATGGCTAAAATCCCTCTACAACAGTCCCAATTCACCGCCATGTAACCTCTGCTTGAATATTTCCAGTGATAAGGAACTCAGTATCCAGTAAGGCATTCCATTTTGAGGAAGTCATAATTGCTACACTTCTTTCTATTAAGCAGACATCTGCTAATTTCCATTCATTTGTTCTTGGGCATGTCCTCTGGAGCCAAGCAGAGTAAGTTTAGGCCCTCTTTCATATAACAGATTTTTAAATATTGGAAAATAGCTATCATGACCCAGTGCCTCAACCTTTTCTTCTTTAGACTAAGCACCCTGAATTATATGAACTATTCCTTCTATGATATGGTTTTGAGTCACTACAACAATTCAATCATTCTAGTTTGTCATTGTTGGGCCCCAAACTGAAGACATCAAGTACTCAAAATGTGGTATGATCAGAGCATAGCATATTGGCCTATCATTTTTTCTCTCTGGAGACTGTTTCATTAATTATTCAGTCTCAAATTGAACATTTTAAAAGAATAGCTTCACTCTAAACTTTCATTTAAGATAAACTTTTAATAATAGTTCAGTGTAGCTTAACCATTAGTAAACAGTTTTAGAAATAAAATTTAAATATAATTAATTTAGCATTTAAATCTGACTAAATTTGGTCCTTACAAATTGTACCAAATACTATTGAAATTATTTTCTAAATGTTTTGATTTCTGCAGCTGATTTTGATTTTCATATAATTTCTAGGTAGATTGCTATGTACTGCTTAATGTAAAAAGATAAGATACGCAAATATAGGAAGTATGCTATTTTGAGTATTGAACAGTCTTTCAAGCAATTGCCAATTGTTATTTTTCATTCAATCAGATGTAAGTTAATGACAGTGACAACAAATTTATTAAATATTCTATAACCTTAAAAATGTCATTAGAGGAGTTTGAAAAGATCAAAGATATTATACTAGCAAGAAACCACTGTTCTCAAGATGTTAGTTGACAAATGCCAGTAATATAAAAGCTCTACCAAGAACATGGATCACATAGTTTCTCAGGAAAAGAAGTACTAACCCTAAGAAGATAGAAACACTTATTAGCTGGACACATCAGAGCTGCTGAGAGGAGAAGACATTTTTAGGAGTTAGTAGTGACTATCAGAGATTTATAAAGACCTGTGCTATCAATAAATTAAAAAGAAATTATTAGGTATCTTCTACACATATAGCTAACTAAGTAATATGTAGCACTAAGTACTATGTACCATGTACTGGGCACTGTGCTAGGCACTGGGGATAAAGTACAAAGAATGAAATAATATCTATAAGTGAGGAGTTTATCTTTCCAATGGAGTTAACAAGCATATTTGCATATATATATATATGAAATATAAATTTAATAAATGTGAATATATTGAGAGAGTAGCAAAATAAAAGATGATTTGGAAGAAAGGACATTAATCATTTAGGGAAACATGTAAAAGATGGTGCTTGAGTTATATCTTAAAGTAAAATAGGACCTCTGAGAACTCTAACCTCTTAACAATCACTGTCAAGGGCATCTACTTCAGAACTAAATGATAGAGGTAAGATTCAAACCCAAGTCCTCTTATTTGCAATCCAGTGCTCTACCACACCATGCTGTCAAACCATTCCATTCAGGAATACACACCAGTGGAAAGAGTGGCAAATGTGGTCTTAGTTTGAATCTTGGTTCAAATCCTGCATGTGCTACTGTGTGACCTTGGATAATTCATTGTATACCTTCTCTGAGTCTCATATTGTTCTCTCATAGAATAAAGGGACTGGTTTAGATGCTCCCCCCTCACTCTGAAAAGTACTATCTTCCAACTGTAAATCTTCAGCTCTCAGAAGATTGAATTTTTCTTAAAGCTCAGCTCAAGCATCAATGAGGAGCTGAGGATAAGAACAAGATTATAAAACAGAGACTGTAAAGAATAGCTAATGTTTTTAAAAGAAATAATGAAGTTAAGAAGTCAATAAGAGCTGAATGTGGAGAGGGTGGTGGTCCAAAAATGAGTTCAGATTTTGACATTTTCAGTTAGAAATGTCTCTAAAATATCCAACTTGAAGGCAATCACCATGGGGAATTGAAGTTCAGGGCATAAATTTGGACAAGATGAAGAGATTTGACAATCATATAGAGAGATGATATTTATGAGGTTGCCAACCAAGTTAGTAGAAGGAGAAGAGAGCTTAGGATAAAGCTTTGGAGAATACCCAGTCTTAGAGGGGTGCGATATGGATAATGAACCAGGAAAAGACACAAGGGAACAATTTAGATAGGTTGGGAGGAAAATTTTAAAAAGTAGTATCATGATAACCTAGAGAGAAAATTGTATCTTGGAGGAAAGTCGTCAACAGTGTCAATGCAGCATCTAGATCAAGAAGGATAAGGACTGAAAAAACATCAAAAGATAATCAGATCTGAAAATAAATAGGCAACATTGGAGAGAGTAATTGCATTTGAGTGATAATGTCAGAAGCCAGATTTGAAGACTGAGTAAGAAAAAGCTAAGTGTAGGCAATGAGTGTAGATCATTTTCTCAAGGAGTTTCACTGAAAAAAGATAAAGATACAGGATGATAGTTTAAGGGTGACTAGTGAAGTTTTGTTTTAAGAATGATAGAGACATGAGTGTTTGAAGGCAGTAGAGATGTTGAACTGAGATTCTGAATCTCAGAAGGTTAAAAAAAAAAAAAACACGTGCAGGCTCAGAGACTCATTCACTAAGAAATCAAGCAAAGGTAACCTACTGCCTAGTAATCACCTTAGTTTAGAAAAACTCAGAGAAGAATAAGACTACAATGCTTGAGTTTGCTCACAGAAACTCTAATTATAAATTTAGTCCTATTGTGAAATATTGGTGTTTAGTGAAAAATAAAATGGAGGTAATGAGTCATTCTATACCAATTAGTTGAAAGATTGTGCAATTATTTGTTTCACAAAATTTCCTTGGAGAATGGTAAATCCCCTGAACAGCAAATACATTGCAACTTCCTGCTAGGTATAGGTGAATTATTTAGACTCTCTGATGACCAGTAGGATGGGAGTGATATAAAATCTATTAATCAAACTCCAAGATGGGCCTGTCTACCAACTGTAGATGGGTTCTTGGCTCCAAATGATAATACACATAGGTAATTTTTAGATCACCATTTTAAATATGAAGAAATTTATGTGAAAGTCACAATAATCCTGCTAAGACTGCCTCAACTGAGGGGAATTTCTGCTCAGACAGGGAGGAAGAATGAATTCAGAGGCTAGCCCTTTCATGCTTACCATTTAAACTCTGAAGTACACAAGGAAACAGCAATTATACATAAAACCTGTATTATTAGAGAACCAAAAT
Source organism: Vombatus ursinus (assembly GCF_900497805.2). Classification (NCBI taxonomy): domain Eukaryota; kingdom Metazoa; phylum Chordata; class Mammalia; order Diprotodontia; family Vombatidae; genus Vombatus; species Vombatus ursinus. The sequence continues at coordinate 60,242,695 of NW_020954590.1, forward strand.
AGTGATAGCCTATGAAATTAATTAGATAAGGACTGGGCCTACAAACCAGTGATTTTGAGAACAAGGATGAAGAATGGAGTTATTCCCCATCATTCAAATTAACCATGCAGTCAGTTATGAGACTAACATATAATGCCCTGAGGTAATGACAGAAAAGGTTAAACATGTAGCAAGATGATGCCCATTAAGGCTGAATATGTAAGTTTCATTTTATATTATCTTTGTGCTGGGATCATTGGGTGCTATTTATTTTGGGTAATTGACATTATCTATCTTATATATCAAATAATGCTTGTTTATGATATATGTCTACAGATGTACCTATGCACCAATCTACTATTTGTCCTTTGTTCTTGAAGAGGACCATGACACCAGGAAGGTGATGCCATGACATACAATTAAATTTGATTTAAGTGAGGGAGAGCTGTGCAAAGTCACCAGTCTCACTTTCTCCTCTGGAGCCATCGGGGTCCAGTGGTCACATATGGATCAGGACAACTGGAGATGGCTCAGGATGCAGTGGGGGACTTTGGCCTTCTCAAAGTAAGGTCTTTAACAGGTCTCAGTTTCCCACAGGTATGTATTACTGAATGGAATGGAGGAATGGAACTACCTTTTCCTTATTTGTATGCCCAGCACTTAGCATAACATATATGTGAGAATGGAACAGGTTTGAAGATGAGAAACTGGGGAGATGCATTTACCAGAGTCCTTGACCACTATTCAGCAAATAGTACCCCCTTCATGGAATGGAATCTGTTCCTGAGATATTAAATGGGAGTCAAAGTTCACAGTGAGCTAGAGTGATTGGTATTTCTGACAGAGAGCCCCAATCACTGGAACAGGAAATTCAGTTAAAAAAGATAGATTTGAGTTTAAAAGCATTAACTCTTTAGGTAGGGATATCTCTATCCATTCTTATCATGAAAAAGAAGGGGCACTGTAGACAAGGGCTTCAGTTGAATTGTGACTTGAAAAGAAGATTCCCAGCTACTTGCTCAGTGCAGGGCAGATTTGCCAGTGTCTATAGTGCCACTATACCTTAAACCTGGGATATTTGGCTCTGCGGTACCCATTCTCTGAAGTACCCATTCTCTGAATTGCAGGATGATCAGTATGGTTAGAATAAAATATTCATTAGCAATTACCTAGTAACTGAGACATCATTCATAACTACTTTTTTCATTTCACTTCACATCAATTCTAAATGATGTAAATCAACAATCATATTTTGATGTAACATCCCAAGAAGGAGGAAGAGAGAAACAAAAGCAGAAATGGACACAAAAACAAACAAAGAGACAAGGACAGAAACAGAGAGACAGAAATAGAGACAGAATACATTTTTTAGGGTACCCCCCCAGGAAGCAGGAATTTAAGGCACCATTATGACTTTTTATATTTTAATTCTAAAACTTCAGAATCTTCCTCTCAGCTTAAGGAGCAGTTATCACATGATTAGTGTTGCCTTGGAGCCACATTTTTATGTGTAATCTAGAGTTTTAAAACAAAAACATTTTGAAATAAAAGTGAGATGAATGCAATAAATTAAGTTGTAGATCAATGTTTTTTAATGATTAAATCAATGCATGTTTTATACTACTTTTGTAGCATGACTAATAAAGAGGGAAGCAAACCTATTTTTTTATTCTAATTGTATGCAGCCACATAAAATATTAAAAATACAGACAACTGACAGAGCTTCTGAAAAAATATTGTTCAGTTGTGTCCAATTCTTCATGATCCCATTTGGGGTTTTATTGGCAAAAATACTGGAGTGTTTGTCATTTCCTTCTCCATTTCACTTCACAGATGAGAAAACTGAGGCAAACATGGTTAAGTGACTTTGCCTGGGGTGACACAGTTAATAAGCGTCTGACGATGGATTTGAACTCTGGTCTTCCTGACTCCAGTTCAAACACTCTATCCACTGGGTCACCTCCCTGCCTCTCTTTAAAAAAATAGTCTTAATAAAATAGATAAAAGCTAATAACATCACCCTCCCATTCAAAAAAACCAAAACAAAATGAGTTGAAATACATACTTTGGACTAGGATTTATAAAAAAAATTGTGCAATTTATCTTAAAAACTTTAATCCCAAGTAATATAAACACCTTGTATTCATGCCTAACCTATATTCTTTTCCTCTATACCATTCCATATCAAAATTAAAATAAAATAATCTGAAGGATATAATTTATCATGGGAAATATTAAAACATCAAAACTTATTAGATGAGCTGACAGGGCTATTCCTTTAGCACATCTAGTATAGTTGCTAATGTTAAGGTGAAATACTGAGAGAGATGAGCTCCAGACTATCCAAGCTTCCCATAGACTATATAAGCCAACAAGAGGGTCTGTCAAGCCCACCAGGCTCTCTGAGCACAGTAGAGGCCTACAGGAAAATAAATAAATAAATAAATAACTTCTAAATAAATAACTTGGACTCAAAATAATCCATTCCTGATTCTCTTCTCTTGTACCTCAGTCCCAAGTTCTTATTTATATGGCACAATTTATATGGAGAAATACAGGTAAAGTAACGATGGGCTTCCCATACCTGATTGGCTATTATATATTATCCAATATATATATATTTATGCTGGTTTTCCTCTAAGCATTTTCAAAACAGCCCTTTCCTAAATAAATGTCTACTTTTAAAATCAGCAAACTTTCTTTCATGTTATTCTTGAAATATTTCCCACATTACTTTTTTTTATTTAAAACTTATATGGTCCATACCTAACTCTATGTCTGTTTATCCATGGTTGTAATTAGTTATAAGCAAAAAACTTCATGTTCTTTAGGATATCTCTCTATCTCTCTTTAAGATTCAGTTCATTCTCAAACTGATTTATTTCTAAAGAACAAATTGAAGGTTTTTTAGCAAAATGGAATTCTGCTATAAGTTTATACAACTGCCAATAAAAGGGAACAAAAATACATACAGCCTACAGAATTCCTCTGTGTGTGTGTGTGTGTGTGTGTGTGTGTGTGTGTGTGTGTGTGTAAAATAAATACATGAGCACAAGATGATACAGGGGAGACATAGCATCAGAGGGATGACAAAATGTCTCATGAGACATTTAAAGGTGAGATTTAAAATTGAAGTCCCTGGTCTAAAGGATCTTCAATCCCTTCATGTAACCAGAATAGAGTTAAGAGATTAGCTCAAGGTTGTACAGAGGAATAGGATCCTAATCTAGGCCCCATGACTCAAAATTGAGAGCTCTTTCCACTGAAGCACACTGCTTTTCATTCTAACTCTTTGCAATTCCATTTCCACAAAGTTTAACCAAGGCCTTGGAAACTTTATCCTGGAAAAACAACAATAAAAAGAAGTCCCTGGAAGTTCCTCTAGATAGAGTATTCAAATTCTTTGGTGTCATATATCACTAAGTATAGTGTTTTCCTTCAGTAGTGGTTACCCTAATCCAACTTTCCATATAAGAATGTGCCTCCTCTGTTTACAAATATCTCAGTTGTGGAGGGTAAGGTGGCCCAGACCAAAGAGGAAGAATAGGACACATTAAAATCTTACACAGTAGAAACGGTGCAAGATGGTGCTTCTTCATTTGACATTGCTTGAAGAAGAATCATTCAGAGCTTCCTTAAAATTTTCACTATGAATAAATTGGTCTTTTATTGGTTCATTTTGCTACAACTTTCTTTGGACTCACAGTGTTTCAAGATATTTTCAAAATTCAATGCTTTCCAAAGATCCTAGGGTGATAGAATATGAGTGCTACAAAGGATATTCACAATTATCTAATCTAATCATTTGATTTTAAAGATGAAGTAATTGAATCCTAGAAATGTTAAGGGATTTGTCCAAATCCAATGTTTCTTTTACCCCATCTCTCCCTGCAATATTCCAGAACATACAGTGTTCTTTTTGTTTCCTCCAAAACAGGCATAATTTGGAGTAATTAGACCACGGAGTTTGGTTTATCTCTGCATTCCCATTCTCAAAAGCTTCCCTGACATAACTCAGCTAACTAAAAAACATCTGTTTCTCCAGTTAGAATGGTAGGCCTTATTATAGTGGTCATATCAGGGGTTTCCTTCTTGGTGAAATTAGCATGAAAGTCTATTGATAGTGCCACTATATCACCTATAGAGCTCCCCTACTATGACATTCAAATCTTTTTCATGATATTACAATTTAAGTTTCATCATGTTTTTAAATATTTTTTGAAATGGTTATTTTTTCCCTAGATGTTCTTCAACATTCCCCCTCTCCAATGTTAAAGGTATGCTTCTTTTGATTTTTTTCTCAGCTTGTGTTTCCAAGTTCATTTGTCCATTTGTATTATTTGTCTTGCCAAATTAGTATCATCAGCATATCTCATTAGCATGCTGCCTATTTTTTTTCTTCTCAATCAAAGGTCAACTTGGTTCCTTGCAGGTTTTCTGAGAACTATGCACAAAGTTCTAAGTGGGTTGAAGGTACTCTCATTCTCATTTCAATTGCGTTGTCTGTAACTGTGGGGTGATCTTTTTATCTCATCCAACAGTTTACAAAATGCTTTGCACATGCTAGGTGCTTACTTAATATTTGTTGAATTAAACAAGTTTTAAAGAGTTTTATAGATCTGAGTACATAAAGCCACATCTGTTTGATCTCATTGATCTCACTATTTAGAGTAATTCAGAGCACTGACCTGCACATTAAAAACAACACAAATCACTCAGTTTAACATTTTCTTAGATAAATCTTAAAGGTGTGTAGGCCACAGGGTCCAACTAATCCAGCTTCTCACAAGAAAAATAGTGAGGCATACCTCAGAGAAACTGCAGGCTTGGTTCTGTTAAAGGAAGACCCCAGGCCCCAAAATAGGAACCCTAAATGAAACACAGTCCAATTCCAGATTACATGAGGGTTTATTGTCTGAGAAGAGCTTGCAAAAGGAAATCCAAAGGAAGGGGGAAGGAGGGAGAGAAGGAGAAGGAGAGAGAGAGAGAGAGAGAGAGAAAGAGAGAGAGAGAGAGAGAGAGAGTTCAGTTGTTCAAAGGGAAGTAAGAAAAGGGTGTGATAATATAATTTCTAAAGGCTTTCAGATAGGGAGTGGGGGGTTGAGGGAGAAGACATCTGTAAACATAATAAACCAGACAACAGGATATTTAGAAAGTCCTGAGTCTGCATCTGCGGTTCAAGATTGCCCTTGAGCTGGTCAAGGCTGATTTTATGGTTTCTAGCAGCTACAGATCGTCTCCAAATTCAGCTAGAGTTCAATCACAAAGATCACTGGTATGTCAAGCAGTTTTGGACTTCAGAAGCCTTTCTGATTGGCTGTTGTGTAATTTTGACAAATTAGTATAGTCATTACAGAGCCCATATTAACAGTTCCAAACCACCACAAAAAAGGAAAAATTACAACAAAATAAGTCACATGATTTTTTTTTATTTCCCAGTGGATATAAAAGTTGTTTATACTATGCTGCAATCTACTAAGTGTGCAATAATACTATGTCTAAAAAATGAATACACTTTAATTTTGAAAAAAATTATTGCTAAAAAAACGTTAACCACTATCTGAGCCTTCAGCAAGTTGTAATCTTTTTGCTGGTGGAGAGTCTTGCCTTGTTGATGGCTACCGACTGATCAGAGTGGTGGTTGCTGAAGATTGGAATGGCTGTGACATTTTCTTAAAATAAGGTAACAATGAAGTTTGCCACATTGATTGACTCTTTCTTACACTTGAATACTTAGAGGCTAGTGGTGGGTTATTAATTGTCCTAATTTCAATATTGTTATGTCTCAGGGAACAGGGAGACCTAAGGAGATGGAGAGAGATAGGAACAGTGCATCATGAAGCAGTCAGGAAACATACAACATTTAAAAATTAAGTTAAAAGTCTTATATGGGAGTGGTTTGTGGTGCCTCAAAACTATTACAATAGTAACATCAAAGATCAGTGATCACAGACCACGATAATAGATATAATAATAGTGAAAAAGTTTAAAATATTCTGAGAACTAGCAAAAGGTGACACAGAGACATAATGTGAACACATGCTGTTGGAAAAAATGTTTCTGGGAGCAGGTAGGTGGCACAGTGGAAAGAGCACTGGCCCTGAAGTCAGATGGACCTGAGTTCAAATCCAGCCTCAGACCAAACACTTGACACTTACTAGCAGTGTGACCCTGGGCAAGTCACTTAACCCCAATTGCCTAAAACAAAACAAAACAACAACAACAACAACAACAAAGAAATAAAAGATGAAAACATAAAAAAGAAAAATGTTTCTGGCAGTCTTGCTCAACACAGGATTCCCAGAAACCTTCAATTTAAAACAACACAGTATCCGTAAAGTGCAATAAAACAAAGCACAATAAAATAAGGTATGCCTGTACTATTCTTTAAAACAGTTCTGCAAGATGACCATTAAGTGTCTAGTTAATCACTTCTGATAATAGGAGAGAGTAAGATGTCTAGGAAGACTATTCCACTTATAGACAGGCCTATTAAAATGTTCTTTCTCTTACTAAGACAAAATCTGTCTCCTTATGAGTCCCCTGGAGAAGCACAAAGTAAGTCTAATTGGCTCTCCACATGAGAGTTCTTCAAATATTTGAAGTTATCTCTCTTGTTCTCTCTAACTCTGCATTGAATGTTTGCAGTTTTTTGACTGTCCTTTATGCAATATCCTCCAGTATTTTGGATAGTCTCTGCTCAACACATTTGGGTTTTTAAGAAGTCCCATTAAAATGTGGTTTATGTGTAGACAATGTGCATAATGATGGAGGGGGTGGATCAAGTAATAGTAAAAGAAGGGGAAAAAAAGAATGTTAGCTTATCTTTCAGTACTCAAGTTTCCATGTCAATATCTATATCATGGTGGGGAACCAAATATCATAATTATGCATGAATCTTTACTAGAATTTATTTTAAATTTTTTTTGTTTTGGTCTTTTTTTCTCTCTAACACAGTATAATAAAAAAGATGATTGCACATGAAGCTACAAATCTATTCTGTACAACTTGCTATTCCTTTTAAATATATAATAAAGTTATGTAAATTTTTCTTCTTTCCCCACAATGGCTGCCATTAGACACAAATGTGTGTGTGTGTAAGGAAAATCATACATACTTTTATTTATCAGTTCTTTCTCTGGATGCAGATAATGTCTTCCTTCATATGTTCTATGTAGTTAATTTCAGTATTTACAGTAGTCAAAATGACTTATTTGCTCAGAGTCGTACCTAAAACAATATTGCTGTTACTGTATATTATGTTCTCTTGGTTCTGCTGATTTTATTCTTCATTATTTCATGCAAGTCTATCCATGTTTGTCTAAGATCATTGAGTTCATCATTTCTTATAGCACAGTAAGTATTCCAACATCATCATATACCACAACTTGTTCAGCCATTCCTCAATTGGTAGTCATCCCCACAATTTCCAGTTCTTTGCCACTACAAAGAGAGCTGCCATAAATATTTTAGAACAAACAGATTCTTTTCCTTTCTCCCTACTCATCTCTGGAAATAGACCTAGTAGTTGTATTGCTGAGTTAAAAGGTATAGGCAGTTTAATAACTCTTTGGGCATAAATCCAAACTGCTCTCCAAAATGGTTGGATCAGATCACAATTACACCAACAATGAACAAGTGTCCCAATTTTTCCATATCTCCTCTATTATATGTCACTTTTCCATTCAATCATTTTAGCCAATCTGATAGGAGTCAAATGATATCTCAAGGTTGTATTGGTTTGCATTTCTCTAATTGACAATAATTTAGAACATTTTTATATGAGTATAATTTTTATTTCTTTACCTAAAAACTTCCTGTTTATAACCTTTGACCATTTATTAACTGGGAAATGGCTCATATTCTTATAGATTTGACAAAGTTCTTTAAATAGTTGAGATATGACACCTTTATCTGAGAAATTGTCCAATTTTGTGCTTTCCTTCTGATCTTGGCTATATTTGTTTTATTTGCATGGAAAATTTTTAATTTAACATAATCAAAATTTTATCCATTTTACACCTCATTCTGCTTTCTTTCTCTTGTTTATTCATAAATTGTACACCTATCCATAAGTCTGATAAATATGTTCTATGTTCTTCAAATTTTCTTGTAATATCTCTTTTTATATATAGGTCACGTATTCATTTTGACGTAGATTGGTAAATTGTGTAAGATATTGTTCTATATCTAATTTATGTCATATTGCTTTCCAATTTTCCTAACAATTCATATCAAATAATGAGTTTTTATTCCAAAATCTTGTCTTTACACTTGTCAAATACAAGATTAATATATGTTTTTGCTGCTATAAATTGTATGTCTACTCTATTCCATTGATTTTCCTTTCTATTTCTTAGCCAGTACCAGATTGTTTTGATAATTACTGCTTTATAATATAGTTTAAGATCTAGTACTCTTAAACCTCCTTCATTTATATCTTTTTCTCATTAGTCCTTTTGATATTCTTGACTTTTTGTTCTTCCAAAAAGTTATTATTTTTTTCTAATTCAGTATTTTTTTGGTATTTTAATTGGGATGACATTTATATACATATATGTGTGTATATATATGGTGATATTGTCATTTTGATTATATCTGCCCTGCCTACCCATGAACAATATTTCTCCAAATATTTAAATCTGATTTTATTTGTATAAAAAGTTTTGTTAATATAATTTTGTTTATATAATTCCTCTGTTTGTTTTGGGAAGTATACTCCCAGGTATTTTATTCTGTCTAGAGTTATTTAAATGGGGTATCACTTACTATTTCCTCTTTCAGAGTTTTCTTTGAGATATATAAGAATGCTGATGATTTCTGTGGATTTACTTTATCCTGCTGCTTTGCTAAAATTATTGTTTCAACTAACTTTTTAGTTGAGTCTTTGGGATTCTCCAAGTATGTCATCATATCATCTGCAAAAAGAGATAGTTTCATTACCTCATTCTCTATTCTGATTCTTTCTATTTCTTTTTCTTCTGTTATTGCTTTTGCTAAGATTTCCAATATAATAGTGAATAATACTGGTGACAGTGGGTATCCTTGTTTCACAACTTATCTTACTGGGAAGACCTCTAGTTTATCTCCATTACACATAATGTTTGCTGTTTGTTTTAGATAAATGATTTTTTTTATCAATTTAAGGAAAAGTCCATTTATACCAATATCTCCAAGTGTTTTTAATAGAAATCACATAGGATTACAACAAAAACCAATAATACTGAAATACTGTTACATATGTATACATAAATATATCTGGTTGTATCTATATACACATGTATTTTAAATATATCATATGTGTATGTATACATGTATGTATATGCTCACATGTGATGTATTATACACACATATACATATATTCACAAATCCCAGGTTAAGAACCCCTCCTCCAATGATGATATATAAAATAAGCTCATTATTTCCTCTAACAGGTAGATTTGCTTTTCCACTTGTTAGGCATATATACACATACTACTTTTCTTGGAATTTTAACTACTAACTATTGAAACAATAACAATACAAATTACAGGAAGACTTTTTTTTTACATTTGGTAATTATAAAGCAGGGCATGTAGCTTCTTGAGGTACTCTGGCAAACTTGCATCTTTTTTTGAGACCTTTTTTTAAATTATGTTAAAAATTATGTCAAATCTGATTAAAATTAAATCTTGTTTAAACTATATTATTTGCAGGATCCCAACTGAGTGTCAGTTAGTACAGGCTCATGAAGAAATATGTATAAAGAGTGGAACATTTACTTGTGTATCCTGGATATCCTGTTATAGTTTGTGATGTCATTTTGAGTGTAGGAGAATAGCTAACTTTTAAGGTAGCAATTAGGCTTTACAGAGAAAGATTTACTGTAATCAAAGATACTTCCAGTTTCCATAAGAGGAAGAAATTGAAAAAATGACCATGTTTTGGGCTGCATAGAACCCTGTTCACCCATGAAATTGTATAGGATCCTGTGAAGGTTGTGCCATAGAGAATTGCTTAGCTATCTAGGCATTAAGTACAGATTACTCAGCTTTGTAAGAGTAAAATCTTCGACCTCAGGTGGATGAACAGCCATTTCCAAGTTATATAAACTGCAAAATATGTTTATTTATCTCAATTTCTTATAGTCACATTTTTTAACCATCATTAGATTGCAAATATAGTCGATATTCCCCCATACGTATACAGTTAAAAAAGAAAAAAAAATGTTGTCAGCAACATTGTTGAACCACAGATATGTAATAGTATCAAAACCAACCCTAAATATATTGTCCCTATGATGGACTGGCCACTATGGATAATGGGGATCCAGCACTCAGTAGGTTTCTTGCTTTTGGTCTTCCTTATTATATACAAAGTCAAATGGAGTGAAAACATCAGCTCAGTTCTTGTTAAGGCATATATCCCTATCTTTGAAACTGACTTAAAATGCAGTAGATGGAGTCACAAGAATGATCATACAAAAACAGATACCAAAAGGCATTTGTGTATACAAGAAAAAGGGCACCTACAGCCCATATGGCCTTGTAAGACTGTCACTTGCCAACAGAAAGAAAAGCATTTAATTTACTTATTTGACAAATTTGTTTATTTAATGTGAATGGAATGACTATGGAAAGTGTTACCAGGGGAAAAATCCATATTTGGGGGCCAGTTAGGTTTGTTGTTTATTTCAAGTCTCCTCAATTGCCAATATAAATATTGTTGTATTACTTGCTTTTCCCCTGAGATTGAACAGAAGTAATGCTCTCTTCCCTCCTGTACCAAATGAGATCTCCCAGAAGAAAAATGAATGTGTAAGAGGTAAAAAGAACACTTCTAGGATTTGTGGCTCTGTATTGCATACCGAACAAAGGCATCCTCACAAGAGGACTCTAATACCCAGAGGATATGTTTCAGGCCTTCCTAAGGAATGACTTGGAGCCTCTGTTATTACTATTACCTCATCTTACCCACAAGTAGAGTGAATTCTGCAGTAATATTTTGTAATACTTTCAGTGAGTGAATTACATTAAATATGTTGCATTTTCTGGATCATTTTTTAAACACTCATTTATTTAACAACTCACAAATTAATAGAGGTCATGATAAGCAAAGCACTTTTCACAACAACCTGGATAAAGACTATAAGTATTAATATTCCATTAAATGGGTGAAGAAATTGATGGTATGGAAGCCTAAGTGACCTCTTCATGATTACATAGCAAGCATTTGAAGTTAGATCTCAAATTAGGATAATTTGAGAATTATAGACTGAGAATATAATATAATCCCCCACATTATACAGATTTGAGCCAAAGAAAGGTTGGATGAATTGCCCATGGTAACATAGTAAGCAGCAGATTTGAACCCAGGCACTGGGATTCCTAAGCCAGTACACTTTCCATTATACTATAAATACTCTGTAGTTAGGCTCAAGTCCTCTTGATCTAGTATCTACTCAGTTATATACATGAACCCAGAATGATACTTGAAATCCATCTTTATATATGATTTCTATGACTTAAATTAACAGTACTGGAATGTAAAAGCGAGTTAATAAAATTTCATAATTAGAAAAGTCAAGTGATGCATGAGTTACAAAGGATGAGTTGCTGTTTTAATTTTAGAATATGTATAGAATGGCTTAGGTGAAGTTCTTGGAGAAATGCAAAGAACACTTAACTAGGGGTAGGGAGTGACACCCACCAGAGACTGTTGTCTGTAACTCAAAAGCTATCTGTCCTGGTTTGAAGGTTAGAGTGCCCATTGGGTTCCTATTCAGGCTCTGTGTGAGCTTAGAAAAATAATTCCCTCTGCTTCTGTTTCTGCACCTATAAGATGAGGAGTTTGGGTTAGATGAACTCTATGGTCCCTTCAGGTTCCAAAATTCTCTGAATCTTTCTGTTGAGCTGCCATTTCATCCTGCCAACCTGTAGATAGTTTTAAAAAAAGTACTGAGATGAAAAGGTGCAAGATTATTTTGGTCTTCTCGGAAACCAGAGCTTCACACATCTGACAACGCTTTAATCAGGACACTATTTCCATTTTTAGTTTGGCAGCTAATTTGCTAGTGTTGTGAAGGAAAACAGTGTTAGAAAATATTCATTTTGATGTTTGTTTCGGGTCTCTGTAAGGCTTTATCTAGAATTCCCGAGTGCAGTAGATTACTGCCCCTTGTACAGCCATCTGTCTAGTGGTTTCCTACTATGGAAGTTGCCTTTATTTTGACTCAAATTCAGGAAACTTGACGGGAGCAGCTCCAGGAAGTTCAAAATCTAAAGATAGTGGTTAGCTGTCTTTCTCATAAAACAAGGGGACAAGGGAGATTTTCTCTGATGAAAATATAACACTAAAGCACGAGGACTTTGATGCTGACAGATATGGAAAATATAAATAGGGACATGGAAGAGATGGGTATAAAAAAAAAGAAAAGGTCTTACAGCTACACATTTACTTTTCACTGTTTCACTGGCCAAAATAGATCTCCAATTAAAGAAGGCCTTTCAGCAATAACAAAGCCAGGAAAGCTAACTAGGTGGGTAGAGACAAATGCTCCTACTTCCTTTTAAACTAAGACTTTGTTCTGACTCAAAGTCATTTGCATCTAAGCCAGAGAGAAAGTTAGGAATGTCTATCCCCTGTTAAGGAGGTAGCTGTATAAGTATCCACCCAGATTTATCAATATAAGAGCAAAAGCTGGTTAGTTGGTTTAACTTTCCAGCATTTAGTACAATGCCCAGCACATAGTGCCTAATAAATGTTTATTAATTGACTGATTGATTAATTCAGTTTGGTGCCTTTTGCTTAAGAAAGAATAGCCTACTGGCATCTGAATGAGATTCTAACCTCTTTGATGAAAGACTGGAAAAAAAAATACTTGGTTTCTAATGTATATCTAGTCACTGGTGGGTGTTCCCTTTGCCCATTGTTTTTTTGTTTTTTTTTTCCTTCTTACTTATAATACAGCATCCTGAGCCAGAAGCTTTTGCTGCTGCCAGAATTGCATAACATCTCATTTCTCACTTGGCTTCACTACTTTGGGAATTCTCTGACTTTTCTACCATGCCCCATGGAATTTATTGTTGGGAAAACCTCATCATTTTACAAGATCCCATCAGCCTTGGTACTGCTACCTCATCAACACATTCAGTCTCTGATTGCAGTGTGGAGCCATGAACTCCAAAGCTTATATTTAGAGGGAGTTCAGTTCAAATCATCTCATTTCTCCACTGGCTGTGCTACTTTACTGACTTTTCCTCTGTGCCCCAATGGAAGGTACCTATCTTGCCTCTCAAGTCTCTCTCCATTTTTCAGCTCTTTTTATATGTTGTCTTCTCTCCTTAAATTATAAGCTCCTTGGGGGCAGGAGCTATCTTTTGCTTTTTCATATTTGTATGCTGAGTGAGTGTTTAGTATAGTGCCTGGCACATAGTAGGTGCTTAATAAATGTTTATTAACTGACTTAATAGAGTCCAGAATGGAATGGGTGGATAGAGAATAAAGCTCTCGACTTCTTAATCTTAGATATTACCCTAGTTTAAATTCCTTTACCAACTAAACCAGAGAGGACTTTGGTAATATCTAACCCTAAATTAGAGTGTTGTCTGAAACAAACAGCTTTAATCTTTAGCACAGCAAAAGCAAAATAAGAGACTGTCAGGTAGGAGGAGACAGAAAAGCAAAGATTGCTACTGAATCACATAAGTTAACTGGGTATGGCACTTCTGACTAACATGCTTTCAACCTATTCTTACATATACTTGTTTCTAACCATTTTGTCATACAATAAAGTTGAAATGACACGTCTGATGAATCAAAAGTCTCAAGTAGAATTTACAAGTTTTTATTTTTGTTTTGAACTAATCCGAGTACAGAAACAAGATAGGTGACTTTGCTGCTGATTGTTTTGCATGCTGAATGTCAAGTTGTGTCTTAGATTGATAGATAGATAGATACTCATTATATTTATCTTCTGACTTTTTGCTGTTCAAAATGTGCCACCAGATAAAATGGCTTTACAAATGCACATAATATGACAAATATAAATAATACTTAAAATGGATGTATGTATCCTAGGTTGGTGGAGAGACCAAGACCTTGCTTCCCTAGTATTACCTTTTGGCTATTCACTAGCTTCCTTTCTTTAACAGTAAACTTCTTTGAAAAAACAAAATCACTGAAGCAAGAGGACCTTGCTCCTGGAAGATATGATGAGGTGGTGGGACATGGACCCCAAAGGCAAAGATCGTATCTCTGGAAGTAATTCGGCCCCCCACTCCATGTAAGAAAATCCCTATTGCAGGCACACCCAGAACTGACCCTGTAATTCCTTTGATATCAGTGCAAACACAGGTGTGCTGGCCCAAGCACTGACTCTGGTACCTACCCAAGGACTTTGTCTCAGGAAGCTGGAATAGAACTATCTTGTCCCTTCTCCCCCAGTATCTAGTATCAACAAAAGTTTCTTTGTTGACTCCCTGAATTTTCCCATAAAGTCCAGCATCCATGCACCCAGACTACTTGCATATACTGACTCCTCCCTAATCTCACCCCCACAACACCTAATTAGCATACTTGGCATTCTTCCCCTCTCCCCCATTCCTTTCCCATATAAACTTTAGTACCATCCTCATTAGCTTGCAACTTCCCTAAGGAACTTTGCCCACTTCTATTGGTATCACAATAAACTTTGCCACTTGACTGGAAAACAGCTTGAGTACAATGCATGAATTCATTCTAGGTGACACCGTCCTGTACCCTCACATTTTGGGGGTCCCAGCACCTCTAAACCACGTCAGCACTCCTAAACTGCTTCAGATATGCACAGTAAAGGTAAAAATGTGAGCAAAGTGGCTTGTAGACAAGCGACATAGCCTCCTCAAATTTATATTTTCTTTCAGCTCCGTTTCATTTGTATGCTGGGTAATTAATAATAATAATAATAGCTAACATTTATATATCACTTACTGTGTGCCAGGCATTGTACAAGGTGCTTTACACTTATCATTTCATGAGATCCTCACAACAACCTTGAGAGGTTTTCTCATTTTGCAGACAAAGAAACTGAGACAAAAATAGTTTAAGTGACTTGCTCAGAGTCCCACAACCTAGATCTCTACACCTAGGATTTTGGCAATTTATAACTCTAAGTTAAATAGCTTTAAGAAATAGTGGCTTCCACGTTAAAGGAAAAGACCTGATTCTAGCATGATCTCACCATAAGTTGTTTGTTAGTGGGATAGAGTACCTCTGACTAAAGAGCTTCAAGCCTGCCTTTTTCTGGAGAATTCACTGAACAGTGTATAATAGCAGTTCAGAGATGAAATGGCTTGTGCTTGGTTGGTGAGGTTAGTGACTGCTGCCATCATAGTTATGTTCGTCATTATGCAGGATCCAACACCAAAACAAGACTTATTGTACATATGGTACTATAAAAGCAAAATATATGAAGTAGGTTTGCAGAGATAAATAAATTTGCTTCCTCACTCTTCTCTCTTGGTTTTTTACTGGATAAAAGATTGGTCAAAAGCAAGGGATTTTGGTGATGACAGAATAAACCCTAATAAAGGCAAACATGTGACTGGTTTTGTGATAAATGACCTTGACTTCTTAAACTGATCTTTTCGTCTTACACTAGGAAAAAAAATAGCATGAAAGTAAGAGGACTTTGATCTCAATGGGTATTTTAATAAAGCCAGTGATAGAGGTTCTGTGGTTGGAGAACATTACCACTCCATGACTGTACCTTCTGTTACAGTTAATTTGCTTGTTAAATCAGAGAAGACATCAGAAACATTCAATCCCAGTCTAAATTAGATACTTCATGCTTGCATAGAAAGAAAAACAAGACTAATTTTAGCCCTGTGGTTTTTAGCATATCTTTTGTTAGGTGACTATGGTGACCCTGAATAAAGAGCTATCATCCTGTCTATCTCTCTGAGTGAGGTCCTAGTTACTATATCTGGGCAAATAGGACCTATTGAGATGATCCCAGAAACTATCAACAAGAAATAGTTGTCATTAGAGGGTATGTAGCCCACTGCCACCCCCCCCCCCGCAACTCCAGGAGCTATCTCTGATCATTGGAACAACTTCTGCCACAAAATCATCTGACATCAATGGAGCAATAGCTAGCAAGGCTACCGTGCCAAGCAGACACTAGGAGATTGAAGTAGTAATGCACAGCTGAGAGTAGGTGCCCAGTAAATACCATGGGAGTCCCATGGAAATTCACAATCATCAGAGAGCTTGCCTAGTGAGAGCATCATGTTGATATTACCACATACATTGGTGTGCATCTGAGGCGCAAGCTGTCCCTCCACATATGTGCCCAGGTTGTGTTTTCTCCCTAAATGTGAACCCCTCATGTGCATGCTCTCTAACTGCCTTTATTATGTACATAATTGTTTGGTGTTGCATTTTGGATGGAGGAAAACCTCATTGTTTCTGTACAATTATCTCAATAGCATTTATTTTTCTTAATATTAAACTGCTTTGTTCAGTGTAGTACAACACCCACTTCTTAAGCCCAGGGAACTGTGATAGGCACTAGAAAAGGTGCAAAGTGCGAACTAGCACAAGCCCTAACTTTAAGGAGCTTACAGTTTAGCAAAGGAATGAGATGGGACAGACAGACGCCTTGGTAGTGCTGTAGCCACTTATTACGTCTTTATTGGATGGAACTGATGTAGCAGTACCTGAAGTTAGGAAAGAAGGAAGGAAGGAAGGAAGGAAGGAAGGAAGGAAGGAAGGAAGAAAGAAAGCTAGAAAGAAAAAAAGAAAGAAAAAGAAAGAAAGAAAGAAAGAAAGAAAGAAAGAAAGAGAGAGAAAGAAAGAGATTTTAACAGGTGGAGAAATGGAAGGAGTCAGTTTGAGGCATTGGGAATAGCCTATGCAAATGTACAAAGTCTGGAGATAGTAAAGCAAGATCGTGGAATAGCTAACAGAGTTTGATGGGATTGTAGAGTGCATGGGGAATAGCCAAAAATAAGCCTATAAAGGTAGGTTGGGGTTAGTGTTGGCATGTTAATAGGTTGGGGACCACTCACACGTCTGGGTAAGGAAAGAACTGGTGTTCAGTCATGTCTTGCTTATCATACTGGAGTGATTTGCCATTTTGTTCTCTAGCTGATTTGACAGATGAGGAAACTGAAGCAGAGAGGGTTAAGTGATTTGCCCAGAATCATACAGCTAGTAAATGTCTGATGCCATAATTGAATCAAGGTCTTCCTCACTCCAGGCCTGGTGCTCTATTCACTGAGCTACCTTGCTGGCTGTCTTTAGGCAAGTTAATTAACCTTTCTGGGTCTTAGTTTCCTTATCTTTAAAATGAAGAGGAATTAAAATGAATTGATTAACCTCTAAACCTCTAAATTCTCTTCTAGCACTACATCCATGATCTTTGATGCTTCTTTTCTTTCCCTTCTCACCTATTACCAGATTTAATGGAAGATACAAGTCATAGTTGTATAGAATGAGAAGGTAAGTGTGAATTTGCACAGTTAAAGGGAATACTTAACTTCCCTCTGAGCACAAAACCATTAAAGCATCAAAGTAAGCATCATTATGAGTTACTATAATTACTCAAATACAATCTATGATTTCCTACCTCCATACTTTTGCAAATAAGGTTCACAAGTCCTATAATAGCTTTCTTTTTCTTCTGTCAATGAAAACCTTTCAAAACTCAGCTTAAATCCAATCAATACCAGCTTTCCAATATTTCTCACATCCATCACTTTTCCTTTTACCTTTTATTCAGTTTAGTTCTTTCTATCAATTGCCATCATTGAAGTTCAAGCCCTTGGTGTCTCATGTTTGGCTTATTATGTTGAATTTCTAATTGCTCTCTCTCACCTCTAGCCTTTCCTATAATGCAAAACATCACATACACAACTATTATGTTAAGCCTGCTAAGGAAGAGTTTGATCATGCTGCTCCAAACCTTCAATGTCTACTCATGCTAATTGAATTAATTCAGATTCCTTTTAGAGGCCCAATTTGACCTCCCACACTCTGGCTCTCACATGTTTAGTCTCAATTCTTTAATATTTAGCCTATTTAGTCTTATCTTTTATCACTTTACTTCATGTACTCCACAATTCTTTACTACTGGGTTTTTTACTATTGTTACTTTCACCATCTTTCTCATAGAATTGGTATGAAGGAAGCATTTTACAAATATGAATGCAGAAAACTCCACAAATATTAATGTATATAAGTGTGGATTTCATGGGCAACAGAAAGACATATAGAGAGTGAAGTTCAGTTGTAGCGTGTTAATAATAAATCACAGGAGCAACATGAGCACATCTTCGGAGAGAAGAATGACCAAAGAGAAAACGCAAGCTGCTTATGTAAGCAAAAGGAGATATAACCAGTAATCTATATACTTCACTGGTGTCCACAAAGTGTCAAGAGACCTGGAAAAAGACTCCTAGGAAACTAGTTAGAAGCCTTATGGAGAATGTGTAGGAAGTCATAAACACAAGTTGTAAAGTATGGCAAGGTGTGGCTAACTCATGAACAGAAACATGAAAAGTTAGTACAACTGAGCTATTACGCTCAAAAATTAGTATAACTGTGAGTTATGTGAGTATTAATTGTGAATCCAGTCAAATACTATGATTTCCCACCCTCCTGACTTTGCACACATGGCTCTCAATTCCCAGAATATGTTTCCCTCTCATCTCTGCCAGTTAAAATCCTCAAATGACATTTCCTAGGTTTGCCCTTTCCTACTTTCCTTATCCTCCTTAGCCAGAATCAATACTTTGCTTTTGCTCTCTCGTTTATTTGTATCTCTGTTTTATTCCCCCATCCACAATACATGGGTCCCATGAGAATGAAGATCATTTCCTTCTTTATTTATATTTGTATGATCCTCAGCACCTATCATAGTGCTTCACACAAAGGAATAAATGTTCAATAATATTTTTTTCAAATAGAACTGAATTATAGCCAAAATTTTGTTTGCCAGCTCACTTTATAGTTATTCACATCTTCTCCCAGACAGATAAGACACACACACACACACACACATATTATATATATATATGTACACACATATATACATATACATACATATATACATACTACACACATATAATATATATGTGTATTATATATACATGCAATATATAAATATATATTGAAATTTAGATAATATAGGGAATTGATCTTAGTATAGTATTTGATTTTAATGTAGTGTTCATGTCTGGCTCATTCTTGCATTCAGACTTTTGAATTATTATCAATATGCATTTACCCTTTTCAAGAAAAGAAATTATTTCCTTTTGGATAGAGAACTTTTCTTCTTATTCTTTGTACATTTACTATAAAAATAAGGTATGATTACTAAAATTCATTACTGTTACCATGTACTTTTCCCTGAGTCTATTCAGAAATGTTAAAGACAAACATAAAAAAATAATACACTCATATATGTGAAAGTATATATATATGTGTGTATGTATACACATATATGCATACATAATATATAATATATATATATATATATTATATGTGGTGATGAAACTAAGGAAAAGAGAAATTTCATTAACTTGATTATGGTCACACATCTAAGTGTCAGACACAAGATTAAACCAAGTTTTCCCCGATTATAGGTCCAACACTCTCTCATACCACTCTGCCTCTCTGAAATTTTCTCTTAATTTGACAGATGAAGAAACTGTGACCTACAAAGTTTCAGTGATTCTGTCAGGAGTCATACAGTTCATTGGGACAGAGCTGAGATTAGAATTCAACCCTTCTAAGTCAATTACAGATCAAAACTAAGCATATACTGTGTGTATGACAGTGTGTTAGACTGAGTCTGGAAAGAAAAAAAAAATGAGACTGTTCCTTTCCTGATAATTTTATTTTTCTGTTCTGCTTCATAATGCTGGTTAGGTTGTCTCAAGATATTAGGAGACATCCTGTTTTCCAGAATTAAGGCTCAGCAAGCCGGCTATGCCTGAGCTTGGCATAACAATAATCCTCTGGGCTTATCCTCTGGATGATCTCAGTCACAGCGAAGTCCTGGAATTGTTTTTGGTCATGAAGCCGGGCTATGAATTAAACTTGTCACTTTGTTGCTGTTACCCCTCATTGTCAGAGTTACAGCTCATTTAGGTACAAGTATTGAGATCTCCTCACACTAAAGTGGGTCCCCTCAACTAGAGGCAGGGCCTTGGCACAGGTATCCTTGCTTGCAAGCTCTTTCACTCACTTTGAAATTAAACTTCTGTTTGCTTCCTGACTCTCCTGTCTCTATCCTGCTTTGTTCTACTCCAGCCATCCATAGGCTAGAGGGCGGTTCTGTCCAGTTAACAGTTGACAATGGATCTATTCTCTTTAGTATTGTTAATATGAATGCTGTATAATCAATGTGTACATAAAGCATGTAGACAGAAATGTGCACAAATATATTTTCATATTTTCAATAGAGCATTATCATACATTCAGTTGATACTTTCATTTATTATGCAGAGATTCTCTGTGTGAGTTTCCATAAGAAAGGAAAGGGAAAGAATTCGGTACTGCATGAACCTTAGAACTTTTACCTGGAAATATTTAGAAAATAATTACTGTGTAATGAATTATAAATCAAGTCTTAAATTTGCTGTTATTCTTGGCAGGGTTAATTTATAGAGTTTTGAAAGGGAAGTAGGCCACAGAAAAAAAGGAATAGAAGCTGGGGGGGGGGGGGGGGCGTTGAATGTTAGCAATCCTAATGCCCCAGGATTTAAATTAATATATTAAAAAGTTCATATATACTAAGCGCATATACTCAGGTTATCACAAGATCTCAAGCTTAAGGGATGAAAAATTATGATACTGACAAAATGTCTATAAAGATTTTCCCTGTAGATGTGGAAAAATAGTACACTAATTCACTGCTGATTTGTTTCTAAACTGGTCCAACAACTCAGGAGGACAATTTGGAATAAACTCTAAAGGTTATAAAACTGTGACCCAGTAATACTACTGTGGTTATTGTTCAGTATCATCCGATTCTTTGTGACCCTGTGGACCAAAGAATGCAAATGTTGTCTATGGAATTTTCTTGTCAAACATATAAGAGCAGTTTACCATTTCTTTCTTCAATGATTAAGCCAAACAAAAATTAAGTGACTTCCCCAGGGTCATACAGCTAATAAATGCCTGAGGCCTAATTTGAACTCAGGTCTTCCTGACTACAGCCCCAGTATTCTATCCACTCAACCACCTATCTTCCTCTAGCAATACCATTATTAAGCTTATATCCCAAAGAGTTAAAAAAAAAAGGGAAAAGGACTTATATATCCAAAAATATTTGCAGCAGTTTCTTTTTATGGTGGGAAATAATTGGAAATTGAGGTGATACTCATCATTTGAGGAATGGCTGAGCAAGTTGTAGTATATGATTGAGATGAAAAACTATTATATTATAAGAAACGATGAGGGAGATTATTTAAGAAAAACCTGAGAAGACATATATGAACTGATACAAAGAGAAGTGAACTTGGTACACAGTAATAATATTGTAATGACAAACAACTATGAAAGACTCAGCTGCTTTGATCAATACAATGATCTATTTCAATTCCGAAGTGATCATGACGAAAAATGTTGTTCACCTCTAGAGAGAAAACATATCAACTCAGAGTGTAGACTGAAGCGTATAGTTCTTCACTTTATTTTTCTTACCTTTTTTGTTTCTTTTTGTAACATAATGTGTAAATATATTTTGCATGACTTTACAAATATAGTGTCTATCACATTGCCTTCTCAATGGGTGGGGGAGGTGTTGGAAGCAGGGAGAGAATTTGGAACTCAAAAATTTATTGATTTTTAAAAATATGTTCCCTATAGTCCCTTTATTTTTCAGGGGTTCTCCATAATGTGATTTTTCACCTATACTCTTCTTCTGTTGAGAGGCTTGTTTTAAATATAGTGTCAAGAGGAATGATTAATTCCTTCATCTAATCACCAGCCATTTCATATATGGTTTTAGTTGCTTTCATCAAAATGTCCAAGGCATAACGTTCCTTTTAAATTCATTAGGGATTATTCATAAATTATTTTAGGATTATAGGAAAATTCCTTAAAAACTCTTTATGCTTTGTGATGACATTCTGGGCTTTCCTTGACTACATCAATTGCCACAGGTCAGGCCTTCTCATTAAATTCTACTGACACTGTATCACATTCAAGATCAAATATAAAATTCCGTCATTCAAAGTCCTTCATAACATGAGCTGGTCCCTCTTTCTAGTCTTCTGTTACACCTCATCACACCTCCTCCATTCAGTGACACTGCCCCCCTTGCTGTTCTAATGAAGAAGCAGCTCCACTTGCTTGTTCTGGGCACTTTCACTATTTAGCTCATGCATGGAATTTTCTCCAGTTTCATTTCTACCTCTTTGTTTCCCTGGTTTATTTCAATTCCCAGATAAAATTCTACCTTCTACTGGAAGTCTGCCTGACCACCCTTAATTCTACTACATTCCCTCTGATTTCCTATTTATCCTTTACATATCTTATTTATCCATACTTGGTTGTGTTTTGTCTTCCCAATTAAATTATGAATTCCTTTAGAGCAGAGACTTTTATTTTTATTTTTGCCTTTCTTTGTATTTCCAGTACCTAGCATAGTACATTGCATGTAGTAGGTCCTCACTTTATTTTTTTATTAACTTTTTATTAACTGATTAACTGAGATGAGGAGGGTAACTCCCGCTCCCTTACAAGTGGTGAAAAGGCAATTAGATCTAGAAGCAGAAGATCTGGATTTGATAATCTGATTCACAATTTAAAAACCTCAAGACATTAGGTAATTAGCCTTTTAGGGCCTGAATTTCACATGTTCTCAAGTTGGAAGAAATCATTACATTATTAGTACTTGTACTGTCTAACACACAGGATTGAGATGAAGTAAGTATCCATTAAAGTATAAGATTCTATTGCATACAAGTAAGGTGTATTAGTAGTACAGACAACCTAAGCAGACCATTGTGCAGACCTTCAATTTCTCTGGCCTATTAGTAGTCCTTTCTAGCCCTGTGTGGTCCCCCACTCCCTCGAGGGTGGAGCCACCCTAACCCCAACAGCTTCATTGCCTTGATGCCCCTTCCCCCCTTTCAAACACACCCCCAGCTGGAAGGGCTTCAGTGCAGAGTAGAGTACTTATGGCTCGTGATTGCACTGACTGCATAGCCTCAGCCCCTTCCAACTCCCCTGCCAGCTGGGATGGCCAGGGGTGAGGGTGGAGGCGTCCATTTGCATAATGCTAATTTACCGAAAGACTGAATTGTCCATAATATTAATGGTCACTGTTTTCCGAATGGGAGACGTAAGGGAGGGGGATGGGTGGAATTCTGTCCAATTGCCTTTAGATATCTGAGAAGTTCTATTAAACTCAAAGATTTAGTTTGATAGA
The DNA here is from genome assembly GCF_900497805.2 of Vombatus ursinus. Classification (NCBI taxonomy): domain Eukaryota; kingdom Metazoa; phylum Chordata; class Mammalia; order Diprotodontia; family Vombatidae; genus Vombatus; species Vombatus ursinus. The sequence goes on from NW_020954590.1 coordinate 60,266,078, forward strand.
CTAAACTTTATGTGAGACTAAGCCACAAGTGGGCAAATAGATAGATTAAAGTTGAAAAGTACACTTTCATTCTACCATGCTATTGAGGCATCCCTTAGCTTTTCAAGCAATTCATCTAATAATAACTGTTAATGACCTCTAGCTCAGCTAGTGTTCAAGAGTAGAAGGTGACATGAGCAAGACCTTTTGAATGGATATCAACAGCAGGGTGCTCAAATATAGGATCTTTATTTTCCAAGAACAAACAAACAAAAAGTTTAAAAGTTTGCTTGTCCAAACTTTTAACTGGCTTAGGGATTATATGTGGTTATCAACTCTTCAAAATTTTTCATTAATGTAGTAGAGTTATGGTTCCTCAGAATTCTGATATATCCCTTAACCACATATGCATATTCTCTTTTAAAATATTTCCCACTTTTTTGTCTTTTATTTTTAAACATCTCAAAATTAAAATACCTCTTTAGTGCTTTACTGGGAGTCAGAAGGATGAATTTAAACTTGGCCTTTGAAACTATTCGTGTGACTACAAACCTAATATCTAATATCACTTCAAATCTGTGAAGTGTTGTCCTATAGAAGGGGAATATAGATGTATTTCATTCTGCTTTAGGAAGGCAGAACTAGAAATGATGAGTAAATGTTACAGAGATGAAGATTTGCACTTATAATAAAGAACTTACAAAGATTTCAAATGGAAAGGACTACTAATACAATGATCAGTTTCTTACCCTTGCTCTTCACAACCTAGCTCCTTCCTATCTTTCTTGTTTTCTTAATTATTATTTCCCTGTATGTGCCCAAGAGCCCAACCATATTGGTCTATTTGCTGTTTCTCATCTACAACACTCTATCTGATATCTCCTTTCCTTTGCATTGGTTGTATCACATGCCTGGAATGTTCTCCCACTTTACCACCACTTCTTATAATTCTTGGCATCTTTTAGTGTTGTTGCTTTTTTTTCTCCCAAAGAAAAATGGCAAGAGCCAATTGGAAACTTATTCTTCAACTACTTTTTTAAAAATTTATTTAGAGTAGTGACTTATTGATTTGCTATTTTACTTTAAACAAACCCCATCCATTCCCCCTTTATTTGTTTACCATCTACTCTTGTTGAATCCTTCTGAGGAGATTGTTTCAGAGTACCTGTTCAGGTCTTCACTTTGCAACTTTTACCAAAAAATTCATAACACAATTCTGTCATGCATCTGAAAGGCTGTGATCATCAAAAATGGGAGGGGGGAGTCTTTGGCATAGCCATTTAAGTTGAATTTTAAAAGTTCACATGAACACAGTTTGGTTGGAGGTACAAATCCACTACTATGTTTCTGGCAAACTGATCCTGCTCCTCCCTATCCTGTTCATATTATGATTTGAAGCCACTGATCCAGCTACAAAGATTGAAATCCAGTGAGCCCTCTCCAATCCAAATCTTTCTAACTGAAAAAACCAAAAAGACCTGAGGTAAAACGTTAGATCCTGTAACCAAAAAATTGTTTATGGGGAATGATGACTTATGTCTGTTAGTTTAACAGATATACATCAATAACAATCAATTCCCCAGAACAAGCTTTTGAATGATGAAGATCTGTTCAACTATTATTCTGCTTCTATTTTCTCTGTCAAAGAACACACCTTTGTATTGGAAAGGACAGAACAAAAATGACTAACAGGAGTTGAAATCTAAAATAAATAAGGAGATTGTAAGAAATCATCTAAATGCTTTTGATAATTCCCAGGCTCTTGGCCCAGATGGATTACATCCTCAAGTACTTAAAGAACTGACAGTGTTGATATCCTGAGTCATTGTTTGTCATCTTTGAAAGATCATGCAGAATGAAAAAAGTGCCCAAGAATTAAAGAAAAAAATCTGATTTTTTTCAAAGAAGAAAACTATAGAAATTGTTACATGTATAGATCAGGGAATTTGAATTTGATTCCCAGCACAATTCTGGAACATACTTGTTTAGGGATAGTGAGTGAATATCTAGGGGCAGCTTGGTGGCTCAATGGATAGAGTGCTGGGCTTGGAGTTAGAAAAAGCAGAGTTCAAATGTGCCCTCAAACACTTACTCTCAGTATGACCCTGGAAAGTCAGTTAAACCCTGACTGTATAAAAGTGGAGAAGGAAATGGCAAACTAGTATCTTTGCCAATAAAACCCCATAGAGGGTTGGTCCATGGAGTCACAAAGAGTCAGACATGACTGAACAGCTGAATAACAACAAAAAAGTGAGTATCTACAAATGAAATGGGTTTCTCAAATACTTATTTTACATTGCTTCACAAAAGCCTTGCCATACAAAGCTGATTTCCCTTTTCAATAGATTTGTTTAATTGGTAGATCATTAGAATGAAACTATAGTTTATCCAAATTTAGGAAAAAATGGTAAGGGAGATAAGATTCTTTTTAAAAAGATGGCAATATATAGCAGTAAACGAAATGAAGAGCTGGTTGAATGGTCAGACATAAATTAAAGTTTAATGTTTCTGTGTCAACCTGGAATAAGGTATCTACTTGGTTGGCTCTGTGTGGGCACCAGCACCTGGCATAATGCTCGACATAATATGCTTAATAAATAATAATTAATTGGAATTAAAGTTCCAAGAGGATGTTATTACTTCCCAACTCTCCCTCTGTGGTGACCTCCTGGAGCTATGGAGGAACAAAGAGGGAAACTTGGATTTATCCAAGCACCTTATTTTCACTACATCACTCTGGCTAAAAGCTATGATGTAAAGGCTTGCTGTTCAAGAATAGTCTGATTTCCTATTTCCCCAATAATACAAGAAAACTTAAGAAAGATGCATTCATTTCTCTTCCCAATGCTGCAACGATCAAAGCTGTTATTCATTTTTGTCCCTCCCCAAGTGCAACTCATCCTGGATGTCCCCTCTCTGAGTTTATTCTGATAATGAAGTAATTAATAAATATTTGCCTAGGTACCCATCTTAAGTTCAAATGAGTAAACTCCTTTGCCGTCCTGGTAATGGTCTTGCTACATTTGCATATTGTTGCCTCAGACAGTTTCCTTATTATGCTGACCAATTTTTACCTGCTGGTTTGTCATTTCTTCAGCTCTCGTAGATTGGCCCCTCTTTTTGACATCTAGTGAAACCAGCTATTTCAAGTTTAAGGCCTATGCAGCTATATTTCTTGTAGCTGTATTTCTGCCTTTTTATTTCTTGAGATAAAATGCTTATTAAAAATAATGAGGGATAAAAACAAAGATTAGGAGTAGAATCTCCTAGAGAAAGTGTATATATATATGTGTGTGTGTGTATGTGTATATGTATATATATGTATGTGTATATATGTATAAGTGCATGTATATATCAATACCTATATATAAATATATACAATGTTCAATTGTAGCCTTAGGATGCTGGGTAGGGAGGAGGGGAATGGGAAAAAGAACAAAATAAAAAGTGTACAGCAGAGAACAAAAGAAAACCTACAAGGAAGCAAAGAAAAGATGAACAACTTTCAACATAATGAACAGTATTTAATATATAGGCTTTCTTGAAATGAAAAGTTATCGATATAATTTGAATTCTCTCCTATGTTCTGCTGAACACATAACATTTTTTGTTTTTTTTCTTATTTTATATTTAAGTTTACAATGTTTCTTTTGCTTTTCTTATGTGTTTAAGTTTTAGCACTTGTCTAAAATTTTAAAAAAGCATCACCTAAAAAAATAATGAGGGAGACATGTCCAAATATAAATAAAAACTAACCAGGTTATTTCTAAGTACTATGGAGCAAAGGTTCATGTTTTGAAAATTGCACTTTAATATAATTGCTTGCCTTTGAATCCTATGCATTCTACTTTATCAATTTTAAAACTGTTTTGAGAAGGGGTCCATAAGCTTTACCAGGCTATTATAAGGTTTCATTACATAAAAAGTTATCCTCTACCACTGGGGGACCTATACTAGAGAAAGAACTAAAACTTGTGCTCTTTAATTACTCCAACCTTCTAATTTCTACTAAGTTTAAACCCTAAATAGAATAAGACATTATCATGTAAAATGAAAAATATAGAATGTGATCATCTAGTTTCATCATCTAAGTTTTTAGATGATGAAACTGAATCCTAGGTGGGATAAATTATTTACCTGAGGTCAAACAGGTTGTGTCAGACTAAGTGGTGGAACCAAGACTCACACTGACCACTTCTTACTCCCAATCAAGTATTCTTTCCACTGGACAGATGCCAGGAAGCCCAATTCAATCCTTGAGTATTAGTCATCACTCTGATCTCCAAATTCACTGTTCTATTTCTTGTCCTCTCTCATGTGGACAGCAGGGCTAGGACTACAGATACTAAAAATGGAAACCGACTGCATAGATGAAATAGAAAGAGTATTGGGGTCGGAAATAGAGTGTGCAGAGCCTGAGATTTTAGTTAGAGGGGAATGATGTAACCAGCAGCTGCTAAAGACAATTGATTTCACATAATACAAGATAAAATGTGCTTTTGAGGTAGTACTGTTGTTCTTGAACACTCTTTTTGTGTGTTCCTTTTTTAATCATATTTTTTTCTTTCCTAACTAACATAATAGGTTTGAATCATGGTCACTTTGTGAGATAAAAATCCTCATTTAAACACATTGCCATACAAATTAAAACATTTTAGAGCATTTCTGTTATTTGGGTAGAAACTGAAGCTAGCGACAAGGTGGTTTATATGATAACTCTTTAGATTTTCTTTCTCTACTGCCTGATTGAAATAATTTTCAACTCAGCCACCTTACTCCTATCTATTTTTTTGTGAATAAATCCTTTCCATATATATATATATACACACACATACATACAAGTACATACATACATGTGTATATATATATATATACATACATATACATAAATGTGTGTATGCTAAGATCATATCAAGGTCTAGAAAGATAAGTTATAGATCAGATGTAAGAACCTGACACTAGTTAATTAATTTTGATGTGTATTACATGCCAGGCAAGGAGGCCTCCTGGTGGGTGGCAGATTATAAACCCATCAAAAAATTTAGTGTTCATTTACAAGGCAAGATTGACAGCAGTTTCCTTATTCTGTTTAGCATGTAGAATAGTGTTTTCAAAGTGCTTTATTATAGTTCATTAGTTATTTTTCATAATATTCCAGTAAGAAGAAAACGGGAAAAATTATTTTCTTCCAATTGCTAATAAGAGCATGAAACAAAAAAATTACCGATCAAAAGAAATAATATATGTAAAGAGTTTTATCAACCTTAAAGTGTTATGTAAATTTCAGACATTATTATTTACATCATCTTTATTAAAATATCTAGTGAAATATTCATTCTCCTCTCTAGTTTCAATACCTTAAGTAAGGTAGAATAGATAATTACCAGAGCAGGGGAAAAGAATCAAGATGTCTTTCTCATTCTAGCCTGTTGCAGAATATTCTCGGCCACTATTTTGTTTTGTTTTTTTTTCTTTTTTTCTTTTTCTTTTTTTTACTTTGAGTATAAATTCAATTGAGTAGTTAAAGTTGGAATGTGCAAATAGATGGGTAAAGTAAGTAGGTAGGATTGGCACAGGTCACAAATTGCACTGTTAGGCACATGTCTATCCCTAGTGACCTTCTAAATCATCATTACCGTGATTTTAATTTTGAAAGAATTTTTAGTCTTTCAATGGGAAGGTAATTTGTCAACTTGGTTCTCTCTGTTTTTTGGCCTCTCCTGAAACTTTTTGACTTAAGCCCTGAGCAAGTATTTTCCTCTATCTGAAATATGATCTGGCCACCAAAATATATGATAAATTAGGAGCACACCAAAATATATTTCCTGAAAAAAAAATCTTTCACGTGGTGGAATATTCAAAACAGGGCAAAGAGTGTTATCCATCTGACACTCATCCATTTCCTAAGGTTTACTTAGAAAAATCTACCTCTTTGTTTCACACTGAAGCCCTGCTGTCTTTTGATCCTTAACTCACAGATTGTGCCTCTATAGGGAAGTCAAGGCCATACTTCATCCTACATTATATAAACAATTTTTAATACACTGAATGTTGGGCTATTTTTAACAGTTTTGACATGCCTCTCTCTCTCTCTCAATATATGTGTGTGTGTATACATATATGTATGTATATATACACATATTATACAACGATCCATGTGTGTGTGTGTGTGTGTGTGTCTATATGGGGGGTGGAGGTAGCCAGGAAGAAAACTCCAAATGGGGTCAGGAAAGTCAGTCACAACTGAAAACCAAATAAAATGAGAGAAGCAGAGACAGAGAAAGAGGCAGAAGAATAGAGACAGAGACAAGAGAGAGGGGAAGAGAGACAAAGAGAGAGAGAGGGAGAGGAAGGGAGGGAGGGAAAGAAAGACAGAAAGAGAGAGTGAGAGAGAGAGAGAGAATATAAACCTATATCAAGCCATACTCTTCTTATGAAACATTCTTAAGGAAGGTAGAACTATAGCTGTAATTGAAAGAAGTCAGGGAAAACTAGAAGGCACAAATAAGGGAAAGCATTCTAAACATCGAGGTTAACCAGTGAAAGTATTCAGAGTGGAGAGATGGAGTGTTGTGTGTGAGCCACAGCAAGGAGGTCCGTGGAGCACAGAGCATATGAGTAAAGTGTAAGACTGGAAAGTTTAGCAGGGCTTCAGGTTGTGAAGGGCTTTGAATGCCAAACAGAAGATTTTATATTTGATCCCGGAAGTAATGAGGAGTTGTTAGAGTTTATTGAATATTGGGATGATATGATAAAATTTGTATTTTAGTAAGATCAGTTTGACAGCTTGCATGGAGGATGAATGGAAGTGTGGAGAGACTTGAGGCAGAGAAACCAAAGAGTAGGCTATTGTTGTAGTCTTGGTATGAGGTGATGAAGGCCTGTATACAAATGGTTGCCATATCAGAAAAGAAAGAGTCACATATGACAGATGTTATGGTGGTTGAAATAATAGGACCTGACCACTGACTGGATATGGTGGGGTGGAAGAAAGTGAGGCGTTAAGACGATGTCTAAGTTCTGAGCCTAGGTGATTGGGAGGAGGATGTACCCCTGTGAGTAACAAGGAAGTTAGGAAAAGGGGAGGGGGTTTGAGGAGATAGATAATGAGTTTAGTTTTGCATTTATTGATGTTAGGATGTCTTCTGGACTTCTGGTTAAGGGAATTTAAAGGCATTTGGAGATGCAAGACTGGAGGGCAGTCAAGATATGTTAGGGGTGGAACAATTCCCCCTGCATTTATAATTATTCAACCACAGCCTGGTGGTGCAGTAGATAGGGTATCAGGCCTAGACTCAGGAAAACTCATCTTCCTGAACTCAAATCTGGCCACAGCCACTTACTATCTATGTGACCTTGGGCAAGTCACTTAACCTTGTTTGCCTCAGTTTCCTCATCTGTAAAATGAGCTGGAAAAGAAAATAGCAAACCACTCCAGTATCTTTGCCGAGAAAATCCTAAATGGGAATCACAAGGAATCAGACATAACTGAACAACAAGAACAAGTGCCTACCTATTGCTTGTGTGATTTAGTATTTTATCTGCCTTTTACACTATACACACTAGGAGGATAAGGATCACATTTTGCTTTAACTCTACATCTCAGCTCTAAAGATGATTGATAAACCTACATTGAATAAACAAGTGGTTATTTCATGAGCTAGAATGATTGCTATATGCTTACTGATTTGAGGAAATTATTTGTGAGACTGCTATGGATGTTGAGTGGGAGGGAAGAAATATGGTAGGTCAACTCCAACTTTTCAAAGTGTTTCTATTAATTATACCTATTCCATTGATTTGATTGCCTTTCCTGCATTTTATTTTGTTCTTTCTGAAATGACTCTTCTTTGTCTTACCAGTTTAGCTTTTTCATAGCATTTGTGTATGCTAATGTGTATGTGTGTGTTATTCATTTGTTGCCTTTATATATTATGTTTTTGCTGCAGGTAGAATTGGATATCATGCAAAACAAATCTCCAATGAGCATACATCTGTTCTTGAAAAGTTGATTTCAGAAATTATTTGTTTAACATTTTTCTCTTTGCCCTTTCTGCTGTTGAACATATTTTCTGGAACTTTCCTATTCAGTCTTCTATGAAAAAAAATATCCTGTAACAGGGAATTTAATGAGAGTGATATGAAATAAAATAGAGTAAAAGTTGCTGCCTGAGTAAGGTTGAGAGGATTCTGACAAGATGGAATCTTCTTCTCTTTCCTTTTTAGGTTCCTCCTATTTGCATCTATCTTCCCATGTATTAATAGAGTACCTCTCAATGTCATATTGAGAAACTTTGACATGCAAGGTCCTCTTTTAGTATGAAACAATCCAGCACCTCTTTCTCCATACTTAGCTCTCTTGCTACTTCTAGAACAGCAAGATATGCAATTGAGTGTATATAAAATATAAATTTATATATGCACATGCTTAGAAATGGTCTCCTATAATACATTTCTCTTCCCCTTTCCCCATCAAGAGAAACTACCTGAACATTTCTTCTGCTGACAAATGTTGGCATCGAGAGTTATAGTTTCTTTTGTTTAGCACTATCAGAAACCTTATTCTAGAAGCAACACTTGAAAATGTTCCATTAGCAATAATTTACAATATAATTATGGCATCAAAAATTAATATGTATTTGTGAAGTCATGCGCAGCCCCAAATCTCGTTATATATGCAAGAGTCAGTGCTGTTAGGAAAGTGCACTCTGCCTCTCTTAGAAACGTGACTGATCAGGGCATAGCTCAGGCTTCCTCATTTCTATCCTTTCCCTTTTGCTAACCTAGTCTATGTCTTTGTAATAATGTCTTAGAGGAGGAAGTAAAACCCAAACTTAATATATAAATTAGGAAATAAAGGAGGGTTGATTGCCTACTCATATCTATATGAGTCATCATAGCTGCCACTGGCTCTTTTCATTTCATACATATCATGATGTCACCTTTGTTATAATAGAATTTACAGAGGAGCCTAACTCCTTTTCATCTAATAGTTCATGTGGCTCTAATTATTTTTTAAATATATATTATGGGTCAATCTGCCTAACACAAGTTATATTTCCCATATCAGAAGTGAAGGAGCTTTCAGGATATTCTATGGCTAATGCTCTAACATAAGCCCTAAAATTTCACAATTTGAATAGAAATATATGCATTGAGAGAAAGTGAGTATCACCTTGGTGATTGGCATTTGGGCTACTTTACAATTTGCAGTACGATGCTGAAAGTTTGTCTAATTTTCTGACCACATGAACTTGTTCTTTTCCACTTTGCTAACACACTGTTCATTACCTCTTAGAAAAGGTATTTCACAGGGTGGAATTTTTAACTCAAACAAGGCCATCCTGATTGTGAATAGAGGGAGATTTTTTTTCCCAATGAGTCTTTGAAATTGTAGGAAAAGAAATGATATGTGCCTTGTAAAACTGAATGAATTTCCAATTGACCAGTAATTCTTTTGCTGCTTTCCAAGGGGTGAATTGGAGAGTTCTATCAAAAAGACAAGGAGGAAAAAACACCATAAAATTAGAGCAGATTCTTTCTCTGAGTGAAAAGAAAAATGTCAGAGAGAATGAAAGAGGCCTTGGACTTCAAATATAATGAAAGAAAGTGGTAATTTTTTTTTCAGAACAGATGAGCCAGATGGCATTTACACAAAAGCATTAAAACTTGATGAATAGTTGAGAGTTTTCTTTAGTTCTTGTCACTTCAGAGAACATTTTATAAACATTTTCTTTAAAATGACGGGACTGGGAGGTGAGTGCCACACTTTCATTTTTGTGTTACCAGTACAAGTCTGACTCAGGTCACTAATGCATGTAAGTGCCCATTGTTTAAAATGAGAATCAGATGGGAAATCTATTGGAAAGTATAGTCCTTTCACTAAAACCACTAATCCGCTAATATTATTCTTCCCAAAAACTTTAAACAATTTATCATTATGTATTGAATTAAAAAATAAAGCACTTAGCACAGTACCTGGCACATGGTAGGTGTTATATAAATGCTTTTATATATAAGTAGATTATATACACATATGCAATGTTTTATATATATTATATCTGCACTATAAATATATATATATATACACACACACATATACATATATGCATACACAACATGCATGCATATATGTTTCACTCACTACCCTAGCCTTCAAGGTCCTCCATAATCTTACTAAAATCTACCTTTCCAGCAGTATCTCACACTTCTCTCCTCCCTATGCTTGCTGTTTCAGCCTAACAGGACTATTGCCTTACCTAGGTTCTATCACTTCTATGTCTTTGTTCAAAGAATCTCTCATGCTCAGAAAGAATTATAGTCTTTTTTGAGACGATAGAATACAAATTCCCTTTATATGAGTGCTATAATAATCAAATGATTACTGAATGCTGGGTAGCCTGCCACCTTCTCTCTTATGAGACTCAGACTCTACCCCAGTCCCATCACATAGACAAACACTGCACTTTCTAGAGTTGCTATAGAATCCCTATGTTCAATATTCTTAAACCACTGGTTCCACCATGAGAGATAAAAATTAAGCTTCTTGTATTTTTGGGTTTCATTTATTAGTTATTTTAATTTCAATTTTATAGACTCAATTTTGTTCTGAATGAGAATGTTTTTTCCTCATTATATTCTTTTCCCATATGTAATTTCCAGTTTTATTAATAATGAAAATCTCCACGGTTCTGGTCATTTTATCTTTTGGAGGTTGGTTGTTGTTCTTTTGTTCTAATAAATAATGATTTGTTTTTATTGAATTATAGTCATGATTTAATGTGACAGTTGTATTGAGGATTTGGTGCATGCATAGAGTGCTTCTAATGGTGTTTCCCTTCTGTAGAGACAGTGAGGAGCCTGATTCCCATTTCATAGAGAGCCATGATGAAGTAGAATAGATTTGCCTTGTAGAGATTGTGGAGTTATCATCTGGAACTGGTCAGCTAAATGTGAAGTGAAGAGGAGGGTCTTTCATCATGTATAGAGGTATCCAAAATAATCTGTAAGCTTTAGCCATTTATTCTCTCAGAGCTCTCAAGGGTCATCAGTGACTCCTTTGTCCACTAGAACCAGAGAAAATAGTGGAGTCCATTATCTTGTGAATTTGAGGAGTCTATACTCTAGAGAGTGCCTTGACATGCTGGGATTTTGGAGTTTGGGTTTGCAACCAAGATAGTATCTTTGATGCAGAGGTATTTTTAGAATGGAATATCCCTTGGCATTTTGGCAGTCCAGAATCCAAGTTTGCAGACAGCTCAGAATGATTGCCCCCCTCCCCTATAAGGGAGAGAATACTCCCATGGGATTCATGCAAATGTCATTCTCTGTTCTTGCTGTATCTTCAAAGTAATATCTCTTTTAAAAAGCAGCCCAGTGTTCAATGGCAAAATGGAATTGGGTCACTAATCCATACTCTCTAGGGTAGAGCAAAGCAATTCTAAACTATCTTCTTCTACATTATAGTCCTTTGAATGCGCTATTATATTCTCACTGTCTTTATTTCTCTATATTAAACTTCCACAGGTACCTGAACCTTTTCATATGTTATAGATATGTCTAACAATCAGGCAAAACCAGATGGTAAGGTCTTGAGCCAAGGACATTAGAGAAGAAACAAACCCAGATCATTCAGAGCACTGTAGAATTCTGAGAGAGAGATGTTCCTTGTCTGGCTATGGGATGGTGAGCCAGACCACACTTCCTACACAATAATCCAGGAATGATGTTATTTATTCAACCCCTTTCTTCTGTGGTTAGTAATCAGGACATGTTATAGACCACATACCTCATCAATCTTCCCAGTAGTCTAATGAGGCAGTTACAATTACTGTCAGTCTGATTCTATGTATGGCCATAATGAATCACAGAAAATCTGTATGAGTGAAGAAGACACTAAAGTGAGAACATAAATGGATGAAACAGTGAGGGAAGCGAGAGTGAGATGATGAGTAGTAGGAAGCAAGTATGAAGTTTGTAAGCCACAGCTATGACCTTGGCCCTACTCTGGGAAGTGCATGATGATGATGAACCTGTACTAGTCCTATTCCAACTTCACTTCCCCCACCCCTAACTTACTTGACCCTGCACACACAATGAATACCAAAATATCAAGAGCAGTGATAATTAGAATCACTTAATCAGATGTCCTTATACAGATTATCTGCATGGATTAAGCCTTGCCATTGTGGTTAGGCAGGCAGACTCAGAATCATGCTTTAAGTTCTGCCATTGCTAGATACTTTACCTTGGACCAGTCACATAACATTTCAGTGTTGCAGGCAATTCATTAAGATTGATAAATGCAGAGAAGGTTACCATTGACACAGGTAAAATAAATTCCTTCCAGAAAGTCTCTATGCCAGTGAAATCTCAAACATAAGAAAAACAAACAAACTTTGGCACAACAAATTTTTCTAAGCACTGCCTTGGTGGGACAGCACAGGGTAGGTACCTCCCCTAAAGGAATCTATAGAATATTAATTTAGAGGAGAAAGAAAACCAATTAATGAAATACCAAATAGAGTATAAACACTCATTAAGAGGGACAAACAAAATGATGTGTGGAGGTCTGAGAGGTACCAACCACTTTTGTCTGGGGCATTGAGAGGTACAACCTGAAACACATGATGTATGAATAGAGAAATGTTTTCATGAAAGAAATCTGGAGGTTTAAATAGAATGTAAGTTCCCCTAAAGGCAGAGATCACTTTATTTTTGCCTCCTCAATATACAGCAAAATGCCTTGTACGTAGTAGTCACTTAATGATTTTTAATTGAAATTAATTGACTGTAAGCTTAATATGAGTCAACCAGTGTGACTTGAAAGCCAAAAGAGCTAATGCAATCTTAAATCACATATAGAGAGGAATTGTGTCAAGAATGAGTGAGTGTCAAGAATTATGCTCATGCAATACACTTCCCTGGCCAGACTATACCCACACTTTTCTGTTCAGTTCTTATTGTCATAACTTAGAAATGATATTGATAAAATTGAATATGTTCCCATTATGGGGACCTAAATGATGTGCAGAGTAGCATCTATGACATATGCAAAAGTTCAAGAACCTTTGGAAATTTCACCTAGAGAAATAAAGACAGTGGGGATATAATAGCATATTCAATGGGCTATAATGTATAAGAAGTAGATCAGAGTTGCTTTGTTCTACTCTAGAGAGTAGAACTAAGAGTAAAGGATATAAAAGGCAGTATTGATTTTGACTTGATGTCAGGAAAATCTTTCTAAAAATTAGAACTATGAAAAATATAGGCAAAAATTTCATTTAAAGATTATCTTCCTCAAGATGTTTCCCCCATTTGTAGCTCTTGAAGTGGAGGTAGGGGTCTTGTGATGTACTCTTCAGGTATAGTGTTAACCTATGATTAGGAATAGTAATAATTTATAATTTACAAAAATCCTTTCCAGTTTCCAGATTCTGTGCCCTGCAGTAGACGTGTCATTTCTGCTGAGGGAAATGTAGGGCAGAGAATATTCCAGGTCTCAGGATCAGTGCAGGAAAAATAACCAAACAGTAAAATGTGAGCATATTCAGGGACCATTTCAAATGTCTGCCTTTTCTAGGAGAGTCTTTTAAAGCATGGTTGGGTAAATGATTCACTTGGTTCCCTTTCAGGAGCTTAAATCAAAGGGGTTTAAATCTAGAGTCAAGATTTTAAAAAAAGATCCTTTGCAGCTAGTCATCTGTTTCATCAGTTATGACAAGCTTGACTTGGCTTGCAGTTGGTAGCTGTATATTTGCCTCCAGTAACACCTTATTGTGTAATTTTGTCTAGTAGCCACTTGTATATAATGGCTGGGTTAATTAACCAACCAATAGACATTTAAGTGCCTACTGTGTGGCAGGTACTGTGCTAGTCCCTTGAGATAAAAGCAAAAAATTGAAACAGTCTCTGCCCACAAGGAGACTACATCCTAATGGAAGAGTCAACACACAAAATAATAGATAAATATAAAAATACACAAAGCAAACACTGTATGTAGTAATCTGTGAGTGAACAGAGGAACCAGTAGCTGGAGCAACCAGGAAACCCCTCATGTAGAAGGTAACACTTGAAAGAAGTCTTCAGGGAAAGGAGAGGTTACAAGAAGTGAGGAAGGAGGGTATAGCAGGGACGTAGAATGGCTAATATAAAGGCACATGGAAAGGATACACATTGTTTGGTAACAAACAGCATCATGGCATAATGGGAGAAGTGGCCATTTTGGGTAGCCAAGTGGCACAGTGACTATAGCACTGGGCCTGGAGTCAGGAATATTTCAGTTCCAATAAGGATTTAGATACCTACTAGCTGGGTGACCTTGGGTAAGTCACTTAAACTCTGTTTGCTTCAGTCTCTTCAACTATAAAAATGGGTATAATAATAGCACTTACCTCCAAGGGTTGTAGTGATTATCAAATGAAATAAAATGTATAAAGGGCTTAACATAGTAGCTGAAATATAAAAAGTGCCATAAAAATGTCACCAGTGATGATGATGATGATCATGATGATGATCATGATCATGATCATGATCATGATCATGATTATGATGTGCCAGATCTGGAGGAAGAGAAAATAAGGTTAGAATTCTACGTTAGACTTTTTTTATATTTGTGACCCTGGGCAAGTCACAACTTATGAACCTTAGTTTCCTTATCTGTAAAATGAGAGGTTCAGACTTGATGTCTTTGAAAGTCTCTTCCAAATCTAATTCAATGATTGTAAGGGTTTAGTGGCATAGAATTGGAAGTTACTGCATAGTAAAACCATTATCTTAGTCTACAATGGTAAATACTAGATGGTATCATAGGTGGCAGCAAGGACTTTATTCTCTTCAGTTATCCTGATTCCAGAGAAAATACAAGGATACAATAGCTGAAACATATTACCTTCTATTGTCTGTATTTAAGAATTCTCAATTTCACTTAATATGCATTTCCAATCACTCGTCAATCTTCTTGTTTCTACCACCACAACATCTGTCTTATCTCTCCCTTTCTACCCACACTGTCACTATCTTTATCCAGACCTCCCTCAACTTTTATCTAAACTAGACAGACAATAAACATTTTTTAAGTCCCTACTAACTGTATGCTAAGCATCTTCCTTGAGAATTTTTCTTCTTATACTGGTAAGGTAGTGAAAAAATTGTGAGAAATTTAAATAATACTTTAAATTCCTGATCTTTGATTCAAAATTTCTTTATTGTTATAGTTTTGATGACAAAAGACAATCCTTGCTCTCAAGGAACTCACTGTCTAATGGAGAAGACAATGGGCAAACAACTCTGAAATAACCAACAGAGCAGTAAAAGTAAAGGGGATCAAGAGAGGTTTCCTGAGGAAGGAGGTATTTTAGTTTTGCCTTGAGGTATGCCAGGGAAACCAAGAGGCAGAGATGAGGGAAAAGGAATTCCAGGAATGAGGGCTAGCAAGTGAAAATACTATGTCAAGGAAATGATGGGTTGGCAGACTTGGAAAAATATGGAAAGATTTTGATTTATCAAAGAAGTGGTTATTCACTCTCAGAGAAACAGGAGATAAATAAGTCTAATATAGTCTTATGAAGATTCATATGAATATTTATGTCTATATATGATTATGATTATTGATATCTAAGTATATATATATAAGTAAGTGTAGGTATGTAGGGGTGTATATGTGTGTATATGCATATATGTATATCTTTATGTGTATATGTCTACATATGTATGTATATGTGTGTGTGTGTGTGTGTGTGTTCATGCTTAATTGTAGCCCGTGGGGAGGGGGAAAAAGAACAAAGTAAAAACTGAATAGCAGAGAACAAAATAAAACTTACAAGGAAACAAAGAAAAGCTCTCAACACAATGCAGAGTATTTAATATATAGGCTTTCTTGAAATGGAAATTTATTACTGTACATTTTGAATCCTCTCTCATGTTCTGCTGTGCACATGGCAATGCTCCTTTTTTCTTACATTGTATTATTTTAGTCTTAGTATCTAAGTTTGTTTCTTTTATTATTTTATATTAAGTTTAAAATAAAATTTAAAAATTACAAATAAAGAAAAAAGAAAATACCGAGTCAAGATGGTATATTTGAGGAACAACAAGTATATCATGCAAAAAGACTGAAAGGGAAAGTAGGTCTGGTTATAAAGGCCTTTGAACACCAAACAGAAGATTTTGTATTTGATCTTTAAGGTGATAAGTAGCCACTGGAGTTTGAGAAGGTTGCAGTGATATGGTTAAGTCCTGTGTTTTAGGAAAAACATTTTGACAGCTGAGTGGAGTTTGGACTAGATTGAGAAGAGAGACGGCAGATGTTCCAACAAGCAGGCTATTTTAACAGTCTACATGTATTCTGATAAGTGCCTGCACCAAGGTGGAGGCAGTGTCAAAGGAGAGCAAGGGGATTAAGTGAGAAAATATTTCAATAGCCTCCTACTTTGAAACCCTATTTTAATCTATTCTCCATTTAGCTGCGAAAATGATTTTACCTTGTCACTCCTCCACTCAAAAAACTCCAGAAGCCCATTGCCTTTAAGATAAAATATAAACTTATTTGTCTGGCAATGAATTATCTTAAACTGATCCTCACCTTCCTTTTCAGACATATTATAGTTTGTTCCCATTCTAACACTGTATAGTCAAGCAAAACTGGCCCATGAACACTCCATTTCCTCTCTCCATGCTTTTCCATTTGTTGTCCCTATGCCTAAAATGATCTCTCTCCTTATTTCAGGCCATTAGTGGCCCTAGTTTCCCTCAAATTTCACCTCAATTATTACATTCTACATATACTTTTCTGGTTACCAGAGCTTGTAATGCCCTCTCCCTCTCCACCCTCACATTCCCCCCAAAAAGGTCTGCATCTGTTTGTGTATATCTATATATGTACCTGTTGTGTCTCCTCCAGCTACATTATGAGTTATTTGAGGGCAAGTACTGATTGATTCCCTTTTGTCTTTTTACCCCAGTGCCTAGCACACTACCTGGTATGTAGTTGGTGCTTAATAAATGCTTGCAATTGACTTCCCTAGTAGGATGTAATTTTCCTTCACTAGTAAAATATTAGGTACTTAAAGGTAGGCACTGCATTATCTGGTTCTTTGTATATCCCTAGACCCAGCACAATGCCTGTGCTTCGATATTTTTTTTTTAATTTAATTACTTAAATTTTGCCAAACTAAACCTCCAGATATTTTTTGGATGAACTTCTGTTGAGCCAGATTTCACCATCCTGTACTTGAAACATTGATTTGAAAATAAAATCTAAAACAAAAATGGAAGTATATACAATTCTGTTATATTTAATTTTGTTGGTTCCTGCTATTCCGAATGCATCTTGAATCTTGATTCTGCCATGAGTGTATAAAACCTGATTTTCTTTTGGCCAAAGAGCTCTAACAAAAGGATTTCTTTCATTACCTTGACCCAGAGGGGATATTGCTCTCTTGGATACAAAGTACAATGTTGAGTACTTAATAATATGCCAATAAATTAGTTTTTAAATCACCAGAAATGTTGGATTTAGGTGAAATGTTTTGAATTTCAATCAATTTCAAATGCTGTATGGATAATAGAGATTCTGATCTAATTACCAGATGTTTGTATATTTCATTTCAAAGGGGAAATTGTTCCTAAACTCTTTAATTGGGTTGGGAAAGTAAAATGTGATGTGAGAATGACTTTCACTGTTAATATCTACAATACATATGGTATACACCATAATGTGTGATGAAATCTGTGATATTTATGGAGGTGGTATTGTTTGAGTTAGAAATAACTAACCTTGATTTTCAGAGACCATTTATACCTGAATAAATGCATACATACATAGTACATATACGTATTGATTTGTATGTGTATACATAAACACATAGATTAGGCTATTGAGATTTCTTGCTGTGATAATAACCCCAGCTTCATTTTGTTTGTGATTTGGAATGGATATGATACTCAGTAATGTCAGTGTTTTATATATACCTCAAAGTCTTCCTGTGTTTGAAAAATGAAATACATATTAATTACTCAAGTGATAATCCATCTGATATAGGATCTATATTCAGGAATATGTTTTCTTCTAAAAGTACAGAATTGCTGCTGAAATGAGATTTTAGATTAGCATTCTCAATAGTTTTCATGTAGGCTTATCCATATAAAATCCGTTATGAGCTTCCTCAGTATCAGGGGATAAAAAGGGTCTTTCAGTGCTAGAGCTTGCCAAACCTGGTTAGAAAACTAAGGCCCTATCCTAACATTTCATGGAGTTATTTCAGCAGCATCAATCACCATCTGACATCCCTAGGGACAAAGATTTCACAAGCCATTTTGCAAGCAATATAAACCTGAAGGTCATTTTCCTTTAATTATTCTTCTGTACTTGAGGAAATAACCCTATTTGTTTTTATCAGAGTGAATCTTATGGTGTAGAAGCCATTATTTTTTTTTTCTTTTCTTTCTTTTTTCTTAAAGGAAGCTTTTCATTTACTAACTGGAACTTTGCTCTAGAGCTAGCCTTTTCATTACCCTGCTACAATCCTTGATGTGATATGAATCAGATGGCAAATCTAATGCTACTAACTGTCCAGGTGCCCAGATTTGGTTTGAGAAAAAGAGCAAAAGTATTTATATCCTTTGTTACTGATTTTATTTTCTCCCTTTTTCACACTGAATTTTTATTCAGCTTCTCCTCACATTAGACAGTGACAGTGCATGTAACAAGGATTTTCAACATCTGAGTGGCTCTTCCACAAAGCAATCTATAGCAAGTTCATTGCCAAAAGAGAATTCCAAATATATGCATGAGCTAGTCCACTGCACTTCTGCAATATGGGTCATTTTTGCAAAGAATATAATGTGTCACTGAGATACTTATCACTGTATGATATGGACTTCAAAAAGTTATGACTGAACACATTCAATTCATGCTTGTCTAATGCAAAATTTCATTCACTTTTTTTTAGAAAAAAAATTGATGCTCTTTCTAAAATGTGAGAGGTCTATAATAGCAAATTGAAGTTGAGGGTCAAGGTGATTATCCAGGTAATTCAATTTCAAAGTCTGCTACACTAAAACCAAATCCACCACACTCCCCTCAAGAAAACAATTCTTGAGGCATTTCTTTTTATGTGAATTAGGCACGCCCATCTTCTCAGTCTGGTTTTTTTTTTTTAGGTTCCCAAAAGGTTCAGTGTTCTTTATTCTCAAACACTTTGGTGATGCCCAGATTCCACATCATCTCTTTATAGTATAAAATTGCCTTCTAATTATTTTCAACATGAGTAAAATCATATTCAGGGTATACTTAATTCTAAGAAATGATATGTTAAATAAAGGGTGCTAGGGAAGAGGATCATCAAAACTATAACAACGAAGAAATTTTAAATCAAAGATCAGGAATTTAAAGTATTATTTAAATTTCTCACAATTTTTTCATTACCTTACCAGTATGAGAAGAAACATTCTCAAAGAAGATGCAAATAAATACCTATAAGTTTCATTAAGAGGAGGGGGAAAAAGTCAAATGTGAATTTTACCTTTCATTCCCAAAGTCAAACTTCAAAGTTCAATTTCTTTACTTCGTCTCATTGACTATATTAAAACAAAATTCTAGAATGTGTGTATGTGTATTTGAGGCATCTTTAAATGTTATCAGTTTTCCCTTCATGTATCTAAAGCATGAGTCCTTGCTATACCATTCCTAGAAAGTGCCAGCCCAGAAGAGCCATTACTTAATAGATAAATGGTCAAATGATATGAATTGGCAATTTTCAAAGGAAGAAATCTAAGCTATCAAAAATTATGTGAAAAAATGCTAAATTATTAATTAATAGAGAAATAAAAATGAAAGAAATCTAGGGTTCCACCTCAAACTTATCAGTCAGTCAGTCAGTCAGTCAATATTTACTGATCACCTACCATACACATAATAGGAATTGTAGTAAGCTTTGAAGATACAAATGAAGGCAAAAAGATTTCCTGGTCTGAAGTTGCTGAATGTCTATTAAGGGGAGACAGCACGCAAAATACCTATGTACAAACAAACTATATAATAACAATTAGAATAGCTAACATTTATATAGCACTTACTATATGCCAGACACTGTGCTGAGTGCTTTGTAATAATTATCTCATTTGATCCTCATAACAACCCTGGAAGGGTTACTATTCTCATTTTACAGATGAAGAAACTGAGACAAACAGGGTTAAGTGACTTTCCTGGAGTCATGCAGTTAGTTAGTTTCTGAGGCCACACTTAAACTCAGGTCTTCCTGACTTAAGGTCTAGGACTCTATCCAATGCACCACTTAGCTGCTCCAGGTACACAGGACAAATTGGAAATCAACAGAGGGAAGGCACTAGAATTAAGAGGATTCAGGAAAGGATTCCTGTAGAAGGTAGGATTTTAGGTGGTACTTGAAGGAAGTCAGGGAACCCAGAAGACAGAGGTGAGGAGGTAGAATGTTCCAAACATGCATGATAGCCATTGAAAATTCTCAGAGCTAAGTGATGCAATGTATTGTTTGAGAAACACCGAAGAAACTAGTATCAGTGGATCTCAGAATATGTTAAAAAGAATAAGGTGTAAGGAGACTGGAAAAATAGGAAGTAGTCAAGTTATGAAGGAGTTGAAAGTGAAAAAGAGAATATTATTTTTGATCCTGAAGGGAAATCACTGGAGTTTATTGAGTATGGTGGTGACCTGGTTATATCTAAAATTTAGAAAGATTATTTTGACCACAGAGTGAAGGTTAGATTGCAGTGGAGAGAGACATAGCAGGGAGATCATATAGTAGACTATTACAGTTGTGATGAGGACTCAAATTACTATAGTTGTAACCAGAGGAAATAAGGTACAAGGAGATATGATAAGAGAAATATTACAAAAGCAAAATACATGGACTCTGGCAAAAGATTTGGTATGGGAAATAAAAGAGAGTGAGGAGATGAGGATAGCCCTTAGACTGTGAATCTGGGTAACAGAGAATAGTAGAACCTTCAATAATGATAAGAAAGTGAAAAAGAGGGGATAAGGATTAAAAGTTCAAGGGGCAGCTAAGTGGTACAGTGGATAGAGGACTGACCCTGGATTCAGGAGGACCTGAGCTCAAATCCGGCCTCAGACACATAACACTTACTCGCTGTGTGACCCGAGGCAAGTCTCTTAACCCCATTGCCTAACCAGAAAAAAAAAGTTCAAAGATAATGAGTTCAATTCTGGACATTGTGAATTTACAATGTCTATAAGACATCCCATTCCAGATGTCCAGTAGGTAATTGGAAATGAGAAACTGGAAAAAAATGACAAAAGAGAAAAATGACAAATGTTGGTGAGGTTGCAGAAAAATAGGTACACTAGTATACTGATGGTGTAGCTGTGAATGATTCTAGGCATTCTGGAAAGCAATTTGGAACTGTGCACAAGTACAAGTTTTCTCTCACTTAAGATAGGCAAAAAAGCTGGATGGCCCATTTTCATGTATTTTTGGGGAATTCTGAAGATATTGTATAACTTCTGAGATCCCTTCCAGCTCAAATTTGGAGGTTCTATGAGGAGATATTCATGATGTGAGGTCAGAATTTCTATTATTCTTTCAGTACACTTGAAAAACAAACAATTTATCAACAACAAAACCCAACAGGAAAAAATAGGAGAAATTTAATTTAAAATTAATGCAGACAATATAAAATACTGGGATTCTACCTGGGGATTATGTGGACACAATTACAAAACACTTTTCAAACAAATAAAGACAGAACTAAACAGTTAGAGAAATATTAATTCTTCTGGGTAGTCTGAGCCAATATAACAAAAATGACAATTGCACCTAAGTTAATTTACTTATTCAGTTACAAAAAATCAAACTACCAAAGAATTATTTTATAGAGCTAGAAAAAAAATAGTAACCAAATTCAACTAGAAGAACAAATGATAAAGAATATCAAGGGAATCAATGAAAAAAAAAGTGAAGGATACCAGCTTAGTAGTTTTAGATTTCAAACTGTTACAAAGAAGTAATCATCAAAACAATTTGGTACTAGCTAAGAAATAGACTGGTGAATCGGTGGAATACATTAGGTATACAGTACACACTAATAAATGACCATAGTAATCTAGTGTTTGAGAAACACAAAGATCTAAGCTTTTCAGGTAAGAACTCACCATTTGACAAAAATTGCTGG
Source organism: Vombatus ursinus (assembly GCF_900497805.2). Lineage (NCBI taxonomy): Eukaryota > Metazoa > Chordata > Mammalia > Diprotodontia > Vombatidae > Vombatus > Vombatus ursinus. The sequence continues at coordinate 60,288,227 of NW_020954590.1, forward strand.
GAAAACTGGAAAGCAGTTTGGCAGAAACTAAACATAAACCCTCAGTCACACCATATACCAAGATAAGGTCAAAGTGCATAAATGATTTATACATAAAGGGTGAGATCATAATAAGGGGAGCATGGAAGAATGTACCTGTCAGATCCGTGGAAAAAGGAAGCATTATGAACAAAAAACAGATAGAGACAATCAGGAAAAATAAAACAGATAATTTTGATTATGTGAAATTAAAAAGCTTTTGAACAAACAGAACAAATGCAACCAAAATTAGAAAGAATACAGGAAATTTGGAGGTGGTGGGGAGGTGGTGGGGAGGTTTCTCTGATAAATACCTCATTTCTCAAATATATAGGAAACTGAGCCACATTTATAAAAAAGTCATTTCCAAGTTGATAAACGATCAAAGGATAAGAGCAGGCACTTTTCAAAAGAAGGAATCAAAACTCTCAATAGTCACTTGAAAATATGTTCTAAATTACTGCCAATCAGAGAAAAACAAATTAAAACAAATCTGAGTTACTGCCTCATACCTATCAGATTAAGTAACATGAGAGAAAAGGAAAGTGATAATTACTAGAAGGAATTTGGAAATTTTGAGACACTAATGCACTGTTGGTTGAGTTGTGAACTAGTCTAATCTTCCTGGTGAACATCTTGAAACTATGCCCAAAGAGCTATAAAACTGCATATACTTTGACCCAGCAATATCACTATTAAGTGTGTATCTTAAGAGATAAAAGAAAAGGGAAAAGAAACTATTTGTATGGAAATATTTATTGTAGCCCTTTTGTGGTGGCACAGAATTGAAAATCAAGAGGATGCCCATCAATTGGGGAATGGTTAAACAAGTTGTGATATGATTGTGGTGGAACACTATTGTAGTATAAGAAATGATGAATGATGAAGAAGATGGTATCAGAGAAACCTGGGAAGACTTGTATGAACTGATGCAAAGTGGAGTGAGCAGATTCAGTTGAACATTATCCACAATAACAGCAACATTGTAGGGATGATCAGCTATGAAAGACTACACTGATCAAGACAATGATCCAAGACAAATCCAAAAGACCCATGATGAAAAATGCTCTCTACCTCTTGAGAGAACTTCTAACTTCTGAATGCAGATTAAAGCATACTTTTTAAAACTTTCCTTGTTTTCTTTTTTTTGCTTGTTTGTTTGTTTTTGGCCTATTTCCTTTTGAAACCTGACTAATATGGAAATATATTTTGAAAGACTTCATATGTGTAATTGATATCAAATTACTTGCCTTCTTAAGGAGGGGGGGGGTGTGAGAGGGAAGGATAAAATTTGGATCTCAAAATTATTTATATAATGATTGTTACAATTTTAATAGGTAGTTGGGAAATATTTAACAAAATAAAAGTATATTTAAAAAAGAAAAAAGAAAGAAAATCCCAATGGCATACAGTAATGCCATTTCAGCTGGACATGACTAGTACATGGTTATCCTAACCTGATGACCAAACATTTAACATTCTTTCCTTATATTTCCTCTGATTCATCTATAAAAACTTTATAAAAGTAATGAAAAAGACTGTGGTGGAAGAATTAATTGTGAGGAATTATCACAGTAGTGTCACTGGAACTCTTTGTTCTAGTTTTGGGAGAGTTGTGATTTATGAGTTCTGGGACTTTTCAGATGAATTATGATTCAGCAGCAGCCCAGCATGGACACTCACATATTCAACTTCCTCTGCTGCAGGTATTTCTTGTTAATTAAAATTGGATATGAAAATATCAATACTAAATATATTACTCCTTATATAAATCATTACTTCCATATACATACATCTACTAAGACTTTTTTTTAATTCACTATAGATTAGTTAAGTCTTAAGGAAAAGAAAAATGGCCTTCCAATTTTCATTGACAACTATAATGCCTTCCTTTAGGCACCTTACTTTTCTAGAGATGATAAACAGGTGAATTACCCTTATCCAATAAAATACTTTTGACTTCAGTTGGTATATTTCATTCTCACATGGTTTGCCTCCTTAGTCTATTTCGTAAGTAAAGGACATCTTTTATAACTATATGTAAATGTGAAAAAGGAAATGGAACACTGAGTTAACAAAGTGATCAATAAATATTTTTCCCAGTAATCTTCATGTCTGCAATTCTGTTTTTTTTTTGTTTTTTTTTTAAACAATTGAAAGATTTTCTATGGAAGGGCATAGAGAAGGAAGACGGGATTAACAATAGAATGCTGATGATTGACAGAGTCAGGAAAGCAGGCAAAGTCTGATTCTGGTGATATTTATTGTTATTTTCTTGAGGCCCCTTTCCTATCTCCATGCTCTCCATCCTACCTTTGGCAAACTTTTTGAAAACTGATTTCAAGAAACTGTTCCAAAAGATTACTTACCCCTCCTTTTCCTGAGCAAAATGTTCTCTCCACCATTACATTTAAAATCTCCATTAGTATTCTCAGTGGACTTCTGGTTTACATTCCTCTCATTCTGCTTTATATGAAAGATCTGTAATCTCTTTGAGGGCAGGAACTGTAAGCACCTTCTTCTAGGTATCCCCAACACCTAGGACAGGGCCTTGAAAATAATAGAAAATTAGTAAATATTGACTGAATTGAATTGCTTATATTCATCCTTGCATTCCCATTTTGTACTACGCATTCTCCCTTTCATGTTTCATTGGACATGAATCATTGTCCATAACTAATATTGTAAAAATGCCTTTTCAAGGTAAGTTGGTTTTCTACTGGGTGGACATGACCTATAATTGCATCTAGCATAGTCTATCTTTCAAAATAAATTAATTCTGTGGTAATGTTGATTTGACCAATGTTAATCATTGGAGACAAAATAGAAGACCCCTGATTCTTAATCCATGTACTGTTATAGGTAGACTCTTCTCTGTTGCCTAATTAATTTACGATATTTCCTGAGCCTACAGCTAGGTAGCCCAGTGTATAAAGTGCTGAGCCTAGAGTCAGGAAGACTCATCTTTGAGTGTTCAAATCTGGCCTCAGACATTTACTAGCTGCAACACCTTGGATAAGTCACTTAACCCTGTTGCCTCAGTTCCTCATTTGTAAAATGAGCTGGAGAAGGAGATGGCAAACCTCTTCAATGTGTCTGCCAATGGGGTCATGGAGAATTGGACACTATTGAAAAACAACTTAACAAAAACAACAGAAATAGAACTGAAATGTACATAGGATATCTATGTTCGTTAAATCACACATTTAGAATTGATAGGGACTACAAATGTCGTCTAGTTCAACCTGCTTTTCTACAGATAAAGAAACTGATGACTTGCTCAATGAGGCCTGGGGGGAGATATAAGAGAGAGAGGTAAAGAATGAAACAGAAACAGAGAGGAAGACAGTCAGATACAGACAGAGAAAGAGTGAATATGATAGTTGACAGAGTCAGAGAGAAAGACAGACAGACAGAAAGACAGACAGATAGAAATTCTTTCCTTCCCCTTTCATTACACCTCCCCTGAGAGATTTAGCTCCAGCTCCCCCAAACTGGAACACTTCCACTACCAAAGTTGTTCACAACTTGACTGACACATTACTGAACTGAGTAATGTTTTCATTTATAGGCCCAGAAGTATGTCTCATTTTTCAACAAGTCACAAAATGTATCCTGTGTTGCTTTAATTGCCTTTCATTCAATGGTCAAAATCACATGCTTATATTAATATGTATATCTATTTTTATAGATAGCTTTATATGTATATTTGTATTTGACCTGTACATATACACATTTATATATACATACATACATATTTTTAATCTGTTAAGGGCTTATTCACATCTAGTTTTTACTTTTTGTGGGTGATTGATTCAGTTGAGGTTTGTGGACCTTTTGTAATTACATGAATTGGAATGGAATGTTATCTCCCTTCTGTATAGAAATGGTTACATGAAGGAACATCTAGAAAAGAAAGTAGTGATCCCAAAGTGCCCAGTATCAGGGCAGCTAGGTGGCATAGTAGACAAAATCCTGGAGTCAGGAAAACCTGAATTCAAATATGAATTCAGATTCTTACTAGGTGTATGACCCTGGGCAAGTCACTTAACCCCAATTGCTCCTTAAGGGGAAAAAAGCATCAATATGGTTTCATTAAGAATAGCTAGTCACATATAAACCAATATATCACATATCACACTGTATACCAAGATAAGGTCAAAATGAGTAAATGATTTAGATATAAAGGGTGGCAACTCGCCTTCTTACACAAAACGAAGAAAATAAGTGACAAGAAGATCAATAGTCAGGGCCTGTTTCTTGGATGCAATAAGACCTCAAGATGTTGTAGGCCCTAAACTACTTCTCCTTTAATGCATAGTGTTACTGACTGTGAGTGAAGTTATCTTTCTCCCCCAAGAGGCAGAAGAATCAAAGAAAGATGACCAAAGCTGACTCAGGCCCTCTTGGGATACCAACAGTTCTGGCTATAACACCAGTGGAAATAAAGCTTTCAATTATGTAGGAAGCCAAGCAGAAGCAGTTACAGAGTACAGATGCTCCAATCAACTTGATTCTCTTGAAAACAGATTGCTATTGTCCAACATATCAATGGTAGCACAGCATCTTATCAAACTACTAAGGTCTACACATTTGCCAGATCCCAATTTTACACACAGACACACACACACACACACACACACACACACACACAGTATCCATGTAGAAATCATCTTACATATTATTTATCTGCAAAGATCATACATTCAAAATTAATCAACTTGTCAACACACTTTAAAAGGTTAATAATACTGAAACATAGTTGTTGTCGTTCAGTTGTTTCCGTCACGTTCAGAAGACCTAGAGAGCAACATGTGGCCTCAAGGCCCCAGGTTCCTCCACCCCTGGTCTAAAGTATAGGATGAGGAGTTGAGATAAACATAATATGTAGAGTCCTATTTAGACTCATCCTAGTTGTATAGTCATGGACAGGTCACTTAACGTGTGCAAGCTTCCATTACTAACACAACAGTGTGTGTGTGTGTGTGTGTGTGTGTGTGTTTGTGTGCAGGAACTTGTGCACTCTCATGGAAAGACTTACTGAAGGAGCTAATAGTTAAGAAGAGGATTAAAAATCAATTAGTTCAATGGCAGAAGAGGATGAAGGAAGTCATTCCTGGAATAGGGAATATCTTGGACACAGGCACAGAGGTTGACAGATGACAAATAGCTTCTATATAAGAGACAAATCTGACAATCTCATGTAATGAATGGAGAGGGTAGTATTGATATTCTGAGAAAAGCCTGGATAGGTAGGATAGTGTTAGCTTGTGGATGGTCTTGAATTCTGATCAAAGGAGACTGAATTTTACTTTGCCTGGAATTTCAGGAAAGGATAAAGCCATTGAAGGATCATAAAGCCAGAGTAGGAAGGGATCTTATAAACAGTCAAGTTCAATTTCTTCATTTTACAGATGAGAGAACTGAGGCACAGAAAGGTTGTTATTTGTCCAGGTTCAAAGACTAAGAGTCAGAGGGATGATTTGATATCATATATATATTTAATATATATATACACATACACACATACATACACACATATATACACACATACATACACATACATGCATATACACACACATACATGCATGCATATGTATATACACATGCACATATATACATGTATATATAAATATATACATATATGTATGTTTATGCACATATATGCACATGTGCACATGTGTATGTATGTGTGTGTACATATATATTGTATATTTGATATATAATATATTTGATATATTTATGATTTTAAGTTTACCACCTTAACTATTATACAAAATTGCCTATTGTGTACGTGAGAAATATTGCAGAGATAGAGGAGACTAGTAAACAGACGTGAGAGTTAAGGGTCAGGGAAGAGCAAATATCTGAATCTGTCTAGGAATCCAAGGTTCAGAACTGCTGATTTACAAAATGATATATTAAGAGATATATCCATATCTCTTAATGAGAGGGATAGGGAAGAGTCAAATATAAACCCAAGTGCGTAGACATGAAAAAAGAGAAAGATTTCACTAAAGGCACTTTCAGAAGAAGGTACAAGTTCAGTGCTACCTCAGAGAGCAATAAAAAGGCAGAAGGAGGCATGGGTTCAATAGAGTTTGGTTTTAGACATTTTGAATTGAGGTATTCTTAGAACATCTAGGTGAAGATAAACCCTCCCCTCCTATGGCAGCTAGATGTAGGGGTCTGGAGTTTAAAGTCATTTGAATAAAGATAGTAAAGCCTTGGGGATATGAAATGAAAAATGGAGATAAAGAAGAAAAGAGGGCCTGGAATAGACACCTCAGATGTACCTGCATTAAAAGATTAAGAAGAAGAAGGGAAAAAGAAGGACCATCTAAATATTAAGAAAAGGGGCAATTAGAAATTGTAAGAAAGAAAGCAGGAGAATATGCTTTATTAAGGCATATAAGGAGATAGTAACCACTGTAGACAATAGATAGTGATATATACCAAATAGAGTCAAAAGCTGAAGAGTTAAAAAAAAAGCTATGAGATATTTATTGGAAGACTCTCTATGGTCATTGAAAAAAATAGTTTCATTAAAGTGATTTGTGTGGAAGCCCAGTCACAAGTGATGCTGAACGAGTTAAGTAATAAAGAAATTTTCAAGAAATTTATTAGTAAAGGGGAAGAGAGTGATGGGAGAATAACCAAATAGGATACAAAGATGTTTCTTTATTTTAAGGACTGAGAAGAATTGAGAATGTTTCTGGGGGAAAAAAAATAGCAACATTGCAAGTAAGATACATGAGCATCTAAGTGTGGTACTGAAGAAGGTGGGAGTAAATGGAACCAACCATTATGCCTGAGTGAAAGGTAAATATACATCTTGTCACCAAAGGGAAGGAAATGGGGTTATCCTAAGAAGTTATGAGGATACTATACCCCCTGAAGCTCTGTTTCTTACTTTACCAGTGTTTGGATGGAACTGACAGGGATCTCATACAGCCCCAGTCAACCTTGACTTGTGCCTTTCTGCAGTTCACCAGCTCCATCTGTCTAGTCACCAACCCCTGGAACCAGATGCCCACTCTTCTGAATTCTCTTGCCTCCTGAACCAATCATCTCTTTCCTTTGCCTCTGCCTTCCTGGCTTAGGAGCCATGAACTCCAACCTCCCAGATCAGCCAAAACTTCTCTCTATGATGCTACTGCTGTCCAGCTTCTCCCTGTGCGTTTCCTACTCCTACCTTTTCCTGCATTTCTATTTCCATGGTTTCTCTCCCTAACTTGGTTATCTTACTTTTTTTCTTTGCTCTGGCAAAGGAAAGAGGTAGCCTAGCACCTTCTGGGTTCCAGAACCAGTGTGGGGGCCATTTCCTCTTCCAGCTGTGCAGAATCCTGCCCAAGTGTAGCAACAGCTTGGATGCCATGGAAGCTACACTGACCCTGGAGAATGCCCTAGGCTCCCACCAAGGTGACCCATATGTCTGAGATTTCCTGGAGAGGTACTGCCTGGGGGATGAAGTTAGGTTGCCAAAGCATCTGGTCTACTCCCAATGCACACCTGTACCACAGCAAGTAGGTCCCAAAACTGGACTGGGATAATACCTGTTGGTGAGGCCCAGGACAAAACATGACTAGAAGAAGCTGGGCCTTCCTACCACCCTGATCTAATCTCATCCTGATTCTTTGGCATGCCCTAACACCAAAACAAAGTGCAGACAATAGGGAGTGGAAAGGTGGGAGAGCGGGAGGAAGAAGGGAGGATAGGAGCTAAGTAAACTCTTCTCAAAAGGCTTAGTGAAGTGGGAGGCTGCAAAACATGAGAGAGCACTGGGCCTGGAGTCAGGAGGACCTGACTCTGGCTTAAGACACTAGCTTTATAACCCTGGGCAAGTAACTTAACCCTGTTTGCCGCAGTTTCCTCATCTGTAAAATGAGCTGGAGAAGGAAATGGCAAACCACTTTAGTATCTTTGCAAGAAAACTCCAAATGGGGTCATAAAGAGTCTGACACAACTGAAAATAACTAAACAACAACAAATAGCCTCATAGATTTATAGCAGAAAGGGGCTTTTGAGGTCATTAAGTCCAAATCTCTCATTATACAAATGAGGTAACTAAGGCCCAGAGAGATAAGTAAGTTGCCCAGAGTCACACAGCCAGTAGGTTGGAGTGTGATTAGGGAAGAGGGAAGTAGTTTGGAAGCAGTAAGTCAAGGAGTTGATTTCATCAAATAAAATATTACATAAAAGTAGGAAAGAGCCAAAATTATTGTACAATGAATTTGTGGTGACTGCTTTAATGGTGATAATTTATACCCACAAAGAAAGCTATTAGTTATTGTTTTTACCAACTGGTGATCTTAGGTACAGAAGATAGTTTTGAAATGAAAACTATTCTGCTAGTTATCTATTATTGATTTTTATGGGGTTGACAAGGTACCATATTCTAAGACTTCACCAGTATAGAGAGTGACATTTTGGCCATGTTCCATTTCAGAATGTCAACGTGAAACTTTGAGTATCCAATATTTAAAATTTAAAGGGCTTGTTAAAAAAAATTCAATTAAATTCAACACAAAAATATCAAGTATTTCATATGTGCCAGGAACTGTGCTTGGCACAGGAAATGTAAAAATCAAAATGGAAGCTAGTCCCTTACATTTAGGAGATTACATTTAATTGTCATACATTATGTAAACAAATAAATGCAAGCTAGTTTGAAAAAGAAGAGAGCACAAAGGAAAGAAAAAAAAGAAAAACTTCCCTGCAGAAAGTGAGACAAAAGCTGAAATAGAGAAGGGAATTTCTTACATTGATGAGTGAGGGAGAAAGAAGGAGAAAGAGAGAGGGACAGAGAGAGAGAGAGAGAGAGAGAGAGAGAGAGAGAGATTATAGCCTTAAAACCAATGTTTTGATGCTGTGAAATTCTATTCATTAAGGAGTTTCTATTCTCTTGTACACACACACACACACACACACAAACACACACAGAGTGCTCTTTCTTAGGTATCTACAGCATCTCTCTCTCTCTCCGAGACCTGAGGGAACAAATTTCTTGAAAGAAGGACTCATGATCAGCCTGACTGGGAAGATGATACAGGTCACATCATCTTGCTTACATTTTGTTACACTGAGGAACAACAAGAAATGGCTTTGCAGTGTGCCACACATCTTGACCCTTTGTCAAAGGAGTGATGCTAAAATAACAGGCAGTGTCTGGAGTGGAGAAAAGCAGAAAGCTGAAGAAGATGGGCCTGAATACTGATAGGATGAAGGCTCAGGGTCCCCAAATCCTATTCAACTAAAACAAAAAGATACAGACAAATAGGCCTTAGTATCCTCAGTTCATTTGTATTTAACACATTTATTGGATGTAAATTAAACACTCCTTTCTCTTTTGCCAATTTCAGTGCCTTCCTCTGAAAGATTCATCAGCAGACAAAAGACAATTTACTCATCCGCGCTGCCATCATGGTATCCTTAAGGCATTCTCTTCTAGTACATGCAAGGGGAGGAATAATTAAAGTAGGCATATAGCAAGGAGTAACTGCCTGGAACTGAGCTTAGCTACAGTAAGAAACCTGTATGTGACATGGCATTTTTAATAGTCAAGACTCAAATGCTAAAATAAATAAATAGACATTGAGGGAGCAAATGCAGAAGATCTGGGCCTCTGTCACCATGGTCTTATAGGTCTTTGAAGCAGGAAATTGAAATAATTAGACATATGATCTAAATAAAAGTAAATTGTTTATTTAACAGCAAATAAATGCTGTTGGCATGTGAGTATGTTCTTTGTTCTGTTAAGTCAGACAAAACATTTCCCAAAGCATTAGACTATAGTGTAAGAAATTAAGTCCAAAGATGGAGCATTTAGTAGCAGTCCTTATGGTAACTAACTTAAGAAATTGGGTGAACTACTTAATTTTTTTTAAAAGGAATCTCATTCCCTTTATAACAGGAGCTTAATCTGTTTCTGTTTCATTTGTCCTTGGGCAATTTGGATAAGCCTATGGAACCCCTCTGAGGACAATGTTATTAAGTATATAAAATAAAATATCTAGCAATACAGAGAAAGAAAAAATATATTGAAATAAACATGTTTTTGTTTCTATTTTTACTTTTTTTCCCATTGAAGAGGTCTAGAGGTTTTGGGGTACTCCTAGATGCACAGAGGCACCCCATGATCATGGCACTGGACCCTGCCTGAAAGAGTTCAACTCAAATCTTCTTCCAGCCAGAGAAAAAGTTTATTAGAGATAAATCATATAGGCCAGGTGACACTCTTAAGGACGAGCTGGCATGAGAGTCTCAGCCTCTGGGCATGAGAGATTCTCAGCTTCTGAATAGAGAGACAAGATGGACCTTATATAGAGAAAGATTGGGGGAGGGATCTAGGAGTGGCTAAGTAGTTTGGGGTGAGGGGACGAAGGGCCTAGGGAGATCTGGATGGGAGTGTCTAGTAAGCTGGGGTGAATTGAACTCCTGCGAGGTGGACTTCCTGGAGCCTAGCTAGGATTAAGGGTGGGAAATGGCCAGGGGCCATAGGGAGGTAAAACAATGGAGGGGAGATTGGGTGTGGCCACAATGAATAGATGATGAAGGGAGCTGAAAGGTAGAAGTTTGAAAGGATCAGAAGGTAGGGCTACCGCTTTCAAAAGGAAGATAAAAAGGGTAGATAAGGAACCTGAAAGTTTAAGGGTTTTTCTGGGACCCATAGACAAACTGGAGCCAGGTTCTTTTTAGGGCTAGGGGCAAAGGTGCATCTGAATAAGATCAAAAGGCAAAGCTAAGGCTTTGGAAGGGAGATAAGGGGAATCTATAAGGAATCTAAAAGTTTAAGGGTCTTCTGGGGTCTATAAACAAATGGGAGCCAAATTCCTTTTGGTGAAAAGGGGTAAAGGTCTCTGCTTCTGAAACTGAATGATGGGCGCATAACCCCATCACCATCAGGTTCATAAACTACCTGAATCTCTCTAGGAATCCAAGGTTCAGAGCAGCTAATTTCCAAAATGAGGCTATAAAATGAAATAAATTGTACTAGGTGCTTTCTAGTTCTGAAAAGATCTAATTGACTAATAGTTATGCTGATATTCACCCTATTCATCACTGATTTTGGTATCCAACCTGCTGACATTACTTTTAGTAACTCTATGTGCTAAAGATATTCAGTGATTTGGAAATGGTGATCAAAAAGAGTGAGCATAGCTTTATCAGGAGCAGGTTGTACTAGACTAACCTTATTTCTCACTGTTTTCTAATGAATTCATTTATAGACCCCCACTAGTGCACTTCACCTTTTATTATTAGTTGATATCAATTAGTTAGCCAGACAATAATTATCATTTAGAAAGGCTAATTTACTAAGGTCTTATAATAATAGCATTTCATATGAAAGATCACCCCAAAGTCCATGATATTACTTTTCTACCAGGGCATTGCGAGTCTAGGACTAGTGACTTCAAGCTTAGGGCTGGTTCTTTTTCCAAAGCACAGAATATCTTTGCTACATAGAGATACAAAGAATAATGTAGGATAGATACCAAAATCAGAGAACCACATGGTGAATATAAACATAACTATTAGTCAATTAGATCTTTTCAAAAATAGAAAGCACCTAATAAAATCACTTCATTTTATAACCTCATTTTGTAAATCAGTGTACATGTAGGAAAAAGAAAACACAGCTCCTGGAAATTCTTCTGCTGGAGTCCTCAAGGTGTTCCCCTTAGGTATGGGGTAGCTTTTCTGGTGATATGTATGTAGGGCTCTGAATCTGTCTTTTATCATAGTATCCGGTTCAACCTTTCTTCAATTTCCTCATTCATACACTGCTGCCAGCTATTCCTTTTTGGAAGGACATTGCTAGGATTGTATTGAAAAAGTCAAAATTTTCCAGTGGTCCAAAGTTCACCTAGTTCTTCTTCTAGTCAAGGTGGAGAATAAGAGACAGACAAAGGCTGAAGCCTAGGATTTTCTCCCCTCTTTTCACTCTCCTCCTCCAAGGAATTCCTTCTTAGGGGGTTAGCTATAAGGTTTCCTTCCATCTGACTCACCACTTGTTTGAATCCTCAATTCTAAAATAGTTTCAGAGTAGAAAGAAATTACAGATGAAAAATATCTAAAACCAGCTTCATTAGGTACAATTGGCACATTTAAAACATGGTAAGGGACATTTTTTAAGGGAATTAAATTTCCTTGCTTTTGCTGTTTCTAATTGGTCTAACTGGGTTTCACTCCAATTGAAATTAAAATTACTTTATAGATAAAAGAGTAATTTTGCCAAATGTTCTATAAATGATGAATATGACTTGTTTCATGAGGTCTTTAACTACAAATAAAATTTTCCAATTTTAATGACCAGTTATCAAATTAACATTATATACTTTATTTTCTATAAATCTATATTATTTATTGTTTGCGATTTCAGATCCTGATAACATTTCACACGTGAATATTTGTTCCATTATTTTATTGGATATTGTCATCTTACTGACGAAACAATAATTCAAAAGCCTAACTTTTATTGAAGATTGATATCAGATTTGAAGTAAACCACTATCTCTGATTCCCCATGGTACAATATTTCAAAAATAATGTGAGCAGTTCCATAACTATGCTATATTATTCCATCAATCTTAAGCAAACGTGATCTGCAGCCTAACATGAGGCCTTTAAGTCAAAGCATTTAATTACCATTTCCAATCCAGGAAAGAGAAAAAGGCTCTCCCTTTGGCGAAATTGTGATGTCTCAAGCCCTTCATAACTTATTTGTGCTTTTAGGCCCCCTCTCTTTTCTGGACTTTCCCACACAAAACTTCCTTATTCTAGCACCCGATGATCCTGTGTTTTTCAACTCTTTTTCTCCACTTATCCTCCCTCCAAAAAATCTGCTTTCAGGAAGATTTCATTACTTCTCATTTATATTGCAGAATTATTGTCTTAAGACTCCCAGGAATATTTAAATTTTAAGTTATAACTGTTGTCATTGTTGTTCTTTTTCAGTTGGAAGGGAGAGGACAAAAATCTGTAAAGAAATTTCAAGTATCAGTATATCTGTTACAGTTGGTGGGGCAAGTTATCTGTTGAATTTCCTTGGTGTCTCTGAAAATATCCCATAAAATGGATCCATGCTCCTTGTCTGCAGGTAAAGTCTGTCCTGAACAAGAAAGACAGTGGTGGATAGTAGTATAATCTCTTTATATACATGATGTTATCAATCATATGAGTGAAGGATTTTGTAAATATATGATGTTGCGTAAAAAAAACTTTAAAAAAAATGAAATAAACAAGGTAGAATCAGGATCAGAGAAGAAGAACTGGAAGAAAAGTAATGAAATGCCTTGGTTAGAAATATTTGACAGGGCATGAAGAAAGAATGTGAGTGCAATAGAATAAAATTCATAAACAGAATGATATAGAGGAAATAGATTGGTCTAGTGCTATATAAGGTAAAACCTGAAAAGTGGTATAAAAAACAAAAACAAAAACAAACAAAAAATCTCCCAAATACATACATACTTGCAAATAGAATTCTATTGCTTATGTTTCACTTCTGAAGTGAAGGGACCTACCATACTGTCTATGAAGGAAAATTAAGGTAATAAATGTTTATGAAGTGCCTACTATGAGTCAGGAACTGTGCAAAGCTCTTTTATAAATATTGAATTTGATCCTTACAATGGTGCTATGACATAGGTGTTACTGTTATTTCTACTTTATAGTTGAGCAAACTGAGGCAGAGAGAGGCCAAGTTACCTGCCCAGGGTCATACATCTAATAAGAGTCTGAGACCATATTTGAACTCATGTTCTTCTGAGTCCAGGCTCAGTGCTATCTACTGAGCCATCTAGATTTCTCTATTTGTGAATTAGCATTCTTGTAGTTTAGATAAAGGGTAGCATGGTATAGTAATTAGGAAGATTTGAGTTCAATCCCTTCATTTTAATGATGTAATATTGGAAAAGTCACTTAATTTCCATGTGTTTGTCTGGAAACTCTTGAGGAATTTTATACAGAGTTATTCTACTTGTATAGATCATTGATCTCACTAATTTAGGTACTCGATTCAAGTCACAGTCTATTGAAATCTTCTGTTCCTTCACAACTCTTATCCATGCCTTTTAGTAAATTAACCATGGAGGTCCAGCCAACATGCTGACACCTCTTTTTATGTCTTATGACATTAAACAGGTACCAATGTAACACATGGGCTAGTCACCAATACTTACTGGTTCATTTTGCCTGATCTCGCATTTCTTTTTCATTCATATATATCTCTTCAATGATTATTTTATAAGTCTCTTTTTGAGCAGTTATTAAGGGTTAATAATTTCCCACTAAGGCTAACTTCATTCTAATCTGTACATTTATTATATGTACTTAGTTATATTCATACTATTTTCACCATTAGTTCTAGAGAGAGAGCATGTGCAAGTGTATACCCATGCCTTTCACTATGTTATCTGCTTTCAGCAAAGTGATTGGGATACAGTGACTGAATTTTGATTGATTAGATGATTATACCCACAATTGTCTTTCCATTGCTCTTTGGTTTTTGTTTTCTACTTAACAGTATTTTTTCCAATTACATGTAAATATAATTTTCAACATTAACTTTCATAACATTTTGAGTTCTAATTCTTTTTCTCCCACCCTCCCTGCACTCCTGCCTCCCCAAGACAGCACTCAATCTGATATGGGCTATACATGTACAATTATATTAAACATATTTCCACATTAGTTGTGTTGTGAATGAAGAATCAGAACAAAAGGGGAAATCCACAAGAAAGAAGAAACAAAGAAAAGATAAAATCGTATGTTTCTGTCTCCATTCAGACTCCATACTTCTTTCTCTTGATGTGAATAGTATTTTCCATCATGAGTCTTTTGGAATTGTCTTAGATCATTGCATTGCTGAGATGAGCTAAGTCTATCAAAGTTGATCATCACCTAATATGGCTGTTACTGTGTACGATGTTCACCTGGTTCTGCTCACTTCACACAGTATCAGTTCATGTAAATCTTTCCAGGATTTTCTGGAGTCTGCCTGCACATCATTTCGGATAGCACAATAGTGTTCCATTACATTCATATACCGCGACTTGTTCAGCCATTCCCTAATTGATGAGCATCCCTTCAATTTCCAATTCTTGGCCAGCATAAAAACAGCTGCTGTAATATTTTTTTGTACATTTAGGTCCTCTTCCCTTTTTATGATCTCTTTAGGATACATACTTAGAAGTGGTATCGCTGAATCATAGGGTATGCCCAGTTTTATAGTCCTTTGAGCATAGTTCCAAATTGCTCTCCAGAATGGTTGAGTCAGTTTACAACTCCACCAACAACACATTAGTGTTCTAATTTTTCCACCTCTTCTCCAATATTTATCATTTTCCTGTTTTGTCATGTTAGCCAATCTGAGAGGTATGATGTGGTATCTCAAAGTTGTTTTGATTTGCATTTCTGTAATTAATAGTGATTTAGAGCATTTTTTCATATGACTATAGATAGCTTTGATTTCTTCATCTGAAAAATGCTTGTTCATATTCTTTGATGATTTATCAATTGGGAAATCATTTGTATTCTTACAAATTTGACTCAGATCTCTATATATTATAGAAATAAGGCCTTTACCAGAAACACTGGCAGTAAAAATTATTTCCCAGCTTTCTGCTTTCCTTCTAATCTTGGTGGCATTGGCTTTTTTTGTGCAAAAACTTTTTTAACTTAATATAATCAAAATTATTCCATTTTGCATTTCATAATGTTCTCTGTCTCTTGTTTGGCCATAAATATTTCCTTTCTCCATAGATCTGAGAAGTAAACTATTCTTTGCTCTCCAAATTTTGCTTATGGTATTACCCTTTATGTCTAAATTATGTAAGCATTTTGACCTTATCTTGATATATGATGTAAGATGTTGGTGCATGCATAGTTTCTACCATACTATTTTCCAGCTTTCCCAGCAGTTTTTGCCAAATAGTGAAATCTTGTCACAGAAGCTTGGGTTTATCAAACAGTAGATTATTATAGTTATTGACTACTGTTTCTTGTGAACCTAACCTGATGCACCATTATTTCTTAGCCAGTACAAAATAGTTTTGATGAATGCTGCTTTATAATATAGTTTGAGATCTGGTACGGATAGGCCACTTTCCTTTGCATTTTTTTCTTTAATTTCTTCATTTTTTTTTTTAACTTTTGTTCTTCCTGATGATTTTTTTAAATTGTATTTTTTTTAACCCTATAAAAATAAATGTTGGTAGTTTGATTGGTATGGCACTGAATAGGTAAATTAATTTAGGTAGAATTGTCATTTTTATTGTATTAGCTTGGCCTACCTATGAGCAACTTATATTTTTCTAATTATTTAAATCTTACTTTGTTTGTGTGAAAAGTGTTTTATAATTGTGTTCATATAGTTCCCGGGTTTGTCTTGGCAGGTAGACTCCCAAATATTTTATATTGTCTACCTTAAATGGAATTTCTCTATATCTTGCTGCTGGGCTTTGTTAGTAATATAGAGAAATGCCAATGATTTATGCGGGTTTATTTTATATCCTGCAGCTTTGCTAAAGTTGTTAATTTTTTCAAGTGTTTTTTTAGTTGATTCTCTAGGATTCCCTAAGTATACCATCATATCATCTACAATGAGGGATAATTTTGTTTCCTCATTGCCTGTTCTAATTCCTTCAATTTCTTTTTCTTCTCATTGCTAAAGCTAACATTTCTAGTACAATATTGAATAACAGTAGTGATAATGGACATCCCTGTTTCAGATTGATTGGTTCTATGATTTGTTTTTTGACCCACTCATTCTTTAGGATTAGATTATTTAGTTTCCAATTAATTTTTAGTCTTATCTTTCCATGGCCCTTTATTACACATAATTTTTTATTGTATCATGATCTGAAAAGGGTACATTTAATATTGTTTTCCTTTCTGCATTGAATTGTGAGGTTTTTATGCCCTAATACATGCTCAATTTTTGTGTAGTTGCCATGTACCATTGAGGAAAAGGTATATTCCTTTCTATCCCCATTCAATTTTCTCCAGAGGTCTATCAGATCTTACTTTTCTAAAATTATATTCACCTCATTAACTCTTCTTTCTTGTTTATTTTATTGTTAAATATGTCTGGTTTTGAAAGCAGGAGATTGAGGTCCTCCACTAGTCTAGTTTTGTTGTTTTTTTCTTCTTGTAATTCACTTAACTTCTCCTCTAGGAATTTGGATGCTATACGACTTGGTGCATCTATGTTTAGTATTGACACTACTTCACTGTCTATGGTACTTTTTAGCAAAAAGTAATTTTCTTCCTTATCTTTTCTAATTAGATATATTTTTGCTTTTGCTTTGTCTGAGAGCCTGCTTTTTTTTAATTTTTCAGCTGAAGCATAATATATTCTGCTCCAGCATTTGACTTTTACTCTGTGTGTTTCTCTCTGCTTCAAATGTATTTCTTGTAAACAGCATATCATAGGATTATGTTTTTTTGGTCCACTCTGCTATCCACTTCCATTTTATTGGAGAGTTTATCCATTCACATTCACAGTTATGATTACTGTCTTTCTCTCTAACCTATTTTTCCCCATTTATACTTTTTTCCCTCTCCTTTTACTTTTTTTTCCTCATCAGTGTTTTGCTTCTGACCATCGCCTCCTTCAATCTGCCCTCTTTCCTTCAGCCCCCCTCCTTTTTCTTTCCCTTTTCCACTACTACTTGTACCCTCCCTTCTATTCATCTCTATCCCTTTTCTTTCCCCTTTCTCCTCCTACTTTTCTATAGGGTAAGATAGATTTCTACACCAAACTGAATGTGTATGTTATTCCCTTTTTGAGCCAACTCCAATCTTTCCCTCTACTGTAATAGGTCTTCTGTGCCTCTTCATGTGATATAATTTACCCTTTTCTGCCTTCCCCTTTCCTCTTCTCCCAGTACAATCCTTTTTTCACCCCTTATTTTTTATATCATCACATCAAAGTCAACTTATAACCATACCCTCTGTCTATGTGTACTCCTTCTAACTGCCCTAATAAAGATATAGTTTTCAAGATTTACAAGTATCATCTTCTTGTGTAGGGATGAAAACAGTTTAACCTTATTGGATAACATTATATTTTTTCCTGTTTACCTTTTTTATGCTTCTCTTGAGTCTTCTATTTAAAGATTGAATTTTCTGTTCAGCTCTGGTCTATTTATCAGCAATTGTTGGAAGTCACATATTTCATTGAATATCCATCTTTTCTCCTGAAGGATTAGGCTCAGTTTTGCTGGGTAGTTAATTCTTGGTTGTAATCCAAGATCTTTTGCCTTTTGGAATATCATATTCCAAGCCCACCAGTCCTTTAATGTAGAAGCTGCTAAGTACTGCATAATCTTGACTGTGTTTCCACAATATTTAAATTGTTTCTTTCTGGCTGTTTGCAATATTTTATGCTTGATTTGATAATTTTGGAATTTGGCTACAATATTCCTTGGAATTTTCATTTTGCGATCTCTTTCAAGAGGTTATTAGTGGATTCTTTCAATGACTACCTTCTTGTTCTATATCAGCGCAGTTTTCCTTGATAATTTCTTGGAAGATGTTATCCAGGCTCTTTTTTTTGATCATGGCTTTCAGGTAGTCCAATTATTCTTTTTGTTTTGTTTTGTTTTTGTTTTTGTTTTTGTTTTTGGCTAGGCAATGGGGTTAAGTGACCTGCCCAGGGTCACACAGCTAGTGAGTGTTATGTATCTGAAGCCTGATTTGAACTCAGGTCCTCCTGAGTCCAGAGCTGGTGCTCTATCCACTTCCAATAATTCTTAAATTATCTCTTTTAGATTTCCTGGATCAGGTTTCTTTTTTCCAATGAAATATTTTACATTTTTTCTACTTTTTTAATTTTTTTTATTTTGTTGGATTGATTCTTGATGTCTCATAGAGTCATTAGCTTCCACTTGCCCAATTCTAATTTTTAAGGAATTAGTTTCTTCAGCTAGCTTTTGTATCTCCTTTTCCATTTGGTCAATTCTACTTTTTAAAGAGCTCCTTTCTTCAGTGGATTTTTTTTTTCCGATTTGGCCAATTGTATTTTTTAAGGAATTACTTTCTTCAGTGAATTTTTGTTCTTCCTATTCCAAATTGTTGACTCTTTCTTACACAACTCTTATTTCTTTCCCCTGTTTTTTCTCCCTCTCTTATTTGACTTTTAAAATCCTTTTTGAGCTCTTCTAAGAAGGCTTTTTGGGTTTGAGACTAATTCACATTCCCTTTTGAGGTTTCACATGTAGTCATTTTGACAATGTTGTTCTCTTCTGAGTTTGTGTTTTGATCTTCCCTTGTTACCACATTTATTTTCTATGGTCAAGCTTCTTTTTTGCTTCTTGCTCATTTTTTAACTATTTCATGACTTTTAAAGCTAAGCTCTCCTCCAGGGATACAGGGGGCACTGTCCTAACCTTCTCATACTGGGGGCCAGAGGCTTAGTCACTGACTATGTGCAATGGGGCCTCAGGTGTTAGGGGCTTGCTCATTATGCTGGGATGGCCTGGTCTAGTTTTGCCTATTGTTTCCCGGTTTCCAGGGCTGGTGACTCATTTTCTGTGCTGTGACTGGAGGCCTCACAACTGGCATGCTGTGCCAATGGCCTGCTGAGCCAGGACCGAAGGGCCTCACTTCCTGATCTGTGCTGTGGCTAAGAGCTTCCTGCTGGCTTGTCCCAACACTGTCTGCACCAAACTGCACTCCTCTTTTAGCCCAGTGAGACAGACCTTTCCTAAAATCCTTCTAAATGATCTTGCTTAAGCTGGGAAATTGCTTCACTCTGTGTTTTTATAGGTTCTGTCAATCAAGAATACATTTAAAGGCTTGAATTAAGATTGTTTCTGAAAGAAACTTGGGGAGAGCTCAAGCAACTTTCTGACTTCTCTCTGCCATCTTGGCTCCTTCCTATTGCTCATTTGTATGTTGTCTCTCTTATAATTCTTTACAGATTGTTGTATACCACTGTCTGCAGCTGTATAATATCAGACATTCAGTAGTCAGTCAGTAAACATTTATTAATCACTTACTATGTACTAAATGCTAGAAATTCAAAGAAAGGTTCTCAATGAACTTATAGTCTAAGGAGGGAGAAAACATGAAAAAATTTATGTATAAACAAGATTTGTACATCTGTAAATTGATAATAAACAGAGGGAAGGTAGTATAATAAGATAGAGTATTTGATTCAACAAAGCAAAGTATTGCTTTGGAAGTACTTAATCTGGGGGCTGTAAATGTTTGTGTTTGTTTTTTTTAATTTTGACAATTATATTTCAATAAAATTGATTTCTTTTGTAATTCTATTGTGTATTTAAAACATTATTCTGGGAAGAGTTCATCACACTGCCAAAGCTATCCATCTCTCTGTCTGTCTGTCTGTCTCTCCCTCTTTCACACACACACACACACACACATAGACACACACACACACACACCTTATTGTAAGACTTTCCTCTAACAAGATAGTTCCTATACTGTTAAAAACTTAAGATTCCATAAAAGACACAAAAGAGTAATATCTTTATGATAATTAGCTCTATATTAATTTAGCACAAAGCCTAAAACAGAGGTATACATGCCTACCAAGAGTGTTTATCACTGTCACAAAAGATGTTGAAAATAGCTTTCAGACATAGAAGTGATTAACACTAAAAGGGATTAATAATAAAAATAGTACAGGTGCTTGTGCTTATGGATGTAGAGATTACACTTAGACCCAGAACATTTCAGAGGCTCTCATAAGGGACATAATTACTCAAAAGTGTTCAGCTTAACTCTTCACTCAGGACAAATAAGATGAAGGCTACTCATTGTCCAAAATATTATTAGCAGTCAGATGGACAGTTTAGAGAGCAGGTTCAAAAATAGAACAGACTGAATATCATTTGGAAAATCTTGCAGTGATTTTAATCAACTGCAAGCTTTTCCCTGAAACAAATAAAACATCTTTTTATACCAAATTTGAATCTTCATTTCAATAATTAAATTCCTAAGGAATATATCTTTCTGATGATATTTTCTTGTTACTAAATATTGAAGACCAGATTATGAAAACTCTCTATAGGGTGCTGAGAAGGGAAATCATTTGCCAAGTAACATAAGGAATAATTCATTTCCCTCACCCTGTTCTAGTGGTAAAATAAAGATCTTCCTCCATATGCACCAGGTGTCTGATTGTATCCATTAAATTTTAAAGGAAAGAATTAAGCTAATAATTTTATTTTTACTACCTTTAAATATGCTTAATTTCAACTCATATGACTTCCTTCAGATCTCAGATAAACTCATACCTTATGTAAGAATCCTTTCCTTGTCCTCATCTCTGAGATAACCCACCCCCACCATTTATCCTGTATATATAGTTATGCCTTCTACATCTCAACTTTCCCCATCATGGTTTTGATATATCATGGGTTGGCATAAGAAATTAAATGGGTTTTTTTAGGAGTTTTGCAGAAGCCACAGAGGACATGCAAAGGCCAGCAGATGACACAGAACCTATGATCAAATACTTAACCAAAATTTTACAATAAGGTAACAGTAAAAGAAAAAGAAAAAAAAACTTCAGACTTCCTCTTTGGTACAAAGGGAGGGCCAAAAACAATTTTCATGGATTTTACATATCTCAAGTGCAGGGCACCCCTAACATCCAGGATGTGGAAGGGATAACTGTATTGTGTTTGTTCACAGTTATTTGCATGTTGTCTTTCATATTAAACTGTGAGACCTTTGGAAGTTGGGACTGGTCTTCGTTTTGTTTTACTTTTTGCCTTTCTTAGTATCCTTGGCACTTAGTCCAGTGCCTGACACATAGTAAGTACTGAATAAATTCTGTTTATCTGACTTAAATGATTTCATAGAGAATTAATAAAAAAAGTTCATTGATGTTTATCTTTCTTATGATTCCTCCATCCCCTAAACTCAAATTCAATCAAAGTTCTATCATTGTTAACTTTCAAGGTCAGTTTATTAATTTTTGCAATTATATATTTTGTCCTAAATGTTCTTTTTAAAATAATAAGCAACCCTACCTGACTCTATTTGTGCCTACCAGTCAATAATATCCTTTATTAATATGAAAATCTATTGCTTGTTCTTCTTGCCCCTTTTCCATTTAGATAATTTTGTATTCCTTTCTGAATCACCTGATTTCTTTTTACAGAATACTGTCATCCTCTCATTTTTTTTCATGGCAATTACAGCACTTGATTCTTTTGTTGAACAACATGCAGTGGTCAAATGTTTCACACATACACACACCAAAAAAAAGTTAATAAAAGAACCATCTTCTGTCATTTTCTGATTCATTACAGCATCTTTCCCCTGATGACAAGTAAAGAAATGATGGAAAAATGGTTGAGGCAAAGTCCTCCACTTTTACTCTCTGTTCTCCCTGGTTTTTTGTTTTGTTTTTTATTCTTCAAGCACTGAAACTAACCCCAAACTGCTAACTTATTATGATGTTGTACTTGCTATTATCAACTAGATAAATGAGATCTTTCATTCAATCATTCACCAAATATTTATCACGTCTACTAAGTATAGAAACTTATTTTACATCAAATAATAGGCTCTTTACTCTCAGTACATATTATAAGCTAGTTGAGATTTAAAAAAAAGCATTCCTTTTTCTAAAAGTACATAAAGCACCATTTATAGTGCCCAAAGAAAGTCGATAGCAGTTTATGATGACAACCTAAGCACTGATGTGATTAGTAGTTAACAGAACAGTTTTTAGGTGTTCAAGACTTCCACACTAGCCTCCACTGTTCCTACCCACAGATTTGCATGCTTTTCTCAATCATATTTTGGCCTCCAAACTAGTCCATACATCCCTTCAGCTTGCCTTTCCTACCACTACCAGATTAGTTGTTCTAAAATACTACCTTCATCATTGAATATATCCATTTACAAACTTTCAGTGGTTCTCTTTTTTGCCTAAAAAAGCTCCAGAAACTCTTTAGCCTGTCCCACAAGACCCTATATAATTTAATTGCAACTTTCAAATTCCCTTCTCCAGTCACAAGTTCATTTCCTTCCAATTCTTTCATTATTTCACTTCTTTCAAATCCCTCTTCAACCTCACAGTGAAGGAGTTCATTCTTGTATGACAATTTTTTCATTCATCTTTCATTAACTCTTGATTTATGGTTTGTCCTTATAATAAACATTTTTTTCTCTCCTTAAGCCCTCATTTCCACCTCCATAACCAAATATCCTTCGATCAATGATTTATCTCCTGTTTAACAATTGTAGAATTATTGAATCTAGAGATGGAGGAGGCCTTAAAGATCATTTAATTTAATCCCCTCATTAAGAAATGAAAAACTATTAAGAACACAAGTTATCTTCCTCACTTCTCTTTTTTCACACCTTCAAATTGTTCCATGAATTCATTCTTCTTCATCTATTCTGAAGTCTCAAAGAATTGCTCTATTTGTGCCTTAGATACCATCTTCTTATATTTTACTCCACATTTATTCCATCTTTCACATTTTTTATCTTTCTATTCTAATTCTTATCTTACTGTCTAAAAAAAAGGGTACAGTTCTCTCCTACACTTAAAAAAAGCATTAATTCCAAAAATAACAACTAACAAAAAGCTAAAACCATCCCTTGGCCTTCAATCAAATATTTCTTCCTTTCTTCTAAAAAGAATAGTTTATCTTCCCTACTTCCCCTGTCAAAACATCCCAATCCAAAGTGGTCCAAAAACCAGCACGACATGATAGTTTAAATACCTTATGGTTTCCTTTCTAGGGATCTCCTTTCTTTTAGAATCTTTCATCTGATTCTCTTTTCACCTAAATCCTACAGATTCTTCAAGGTTGTGCTCAGCAACATTCTCCGTGAAGCTGTCCTCAACTGTTCTCTCCTGTAAAATCCTATAGCAATATGGCAATGAATTATATATTGCCTTGCAACATAATGTCTATTTCCTGAATTGAATTTGTCTCATATCGTACTTAACAGATACATGTACTTTGTGAACCCAATTAGATTTTAAATTTCTGGAAGTCAGAGATTATCCCTTATATTTTTCTTTTCCCTCACAGTATCTAGTATCATATCTTACATGAAAGAGATATGCAAAGATATTAATTTTTTTATGGCAGAAAGCCAAATAACTTTTGGATCCTATGAAGTTTGTTTTTCATGTATGGGGTTTTAGTTCAAATATTAGGCAGAAAATTCAAGCATTATGACTAGAAATTATTCTATTGTTCTATACAAAAGGTCAGCAAACTACTGCCATTTTGTTCCTTCCTTCCTTTCTTTCCTTCTTTCACTCATCCCAAGGATTCAAGAGTCAAATTTGGAAGCAGACCTGTTGCTATCACATTCTTGAACACTTTAACTTTTTGATCAATCTATGAAAAACAAATTTGGAAATTGTATCCTGTGATACATATCACAACTACTCCATATATTTTAAACTTTTGTGATTTTACCCACGGTGTTGTTTTACCTGAATTTTCCATAGATCAACAACTAAGAGAACTGGGGACCACTCAGTTTAATATTTAGGCTATCTTTCTGGTGATTCTTACTCTCAGTTTGTGACTGTCCCAGTTCCTTTTCTTAGCTTATGTGTCCTCGAAGAATATTTCTCATACCTCTTATCTCATCCAAGTCTTCATTACACAGCCCTTACATGTCAGAGATACAACTTGAAACTAATTTTTTCATGGCTTTAAGGTTGACTTTATGTTATATCATACTGCCCCTAATCTTTTAAACTAGATATTTCAAGGTCCCAGTGCTCTCTAAATTTCAACGTCCTGAGAAAAAGCTATGGCTAGTCCATTAATTTTACAACTCAATTTATTCACTCAGAAAGAATGTGAACTCTTCAGCTCCTCATTGTAGCCACTCTTACATCATTTGAACCACTTTAAGTAAGGTTAATGGTCAAAGTTGAGCTATTTACTCTTGTTCATCTCCTATTTTTAAAAGTTCACAGTTTGTTTAAACAAGGTGGGTTATCATTGACATAGAATCAAGTAGTGTTTTCTTCTGATCTTTATGCTTCTTATTTGGTATTTACTTTGACCTTTGCTCTAACCAGTCAATAATCTGACTGTACACAGGCATTGTGTCTAAAATGATGGCTCTGTCTTTAACTCATTGTTTACCATCTACTAAGATATACTGAACTTTTTGGGTGCTGTTTAATGCTTATCACATTCAAAGCATTCCAACTTTTCAAAAAAGTGTTCATGCTGTGCCCATTTAAGTTTTATGAGTAGTGTACAAATTTTTGTCTGCTTTAATTCTATGAGTTTGTATAGTATTTTTCAAAGTTAACTCTGTCAATATTCCCTGTGCCTCATTTCACACTGAAATCAGACATCAAGGAATAATATATGTTCAAAGGCTCTTTTCAGATCTTTTCCTACTTCTTCATTCTCTACAATGTATGTTTCCTTACATGTTTAAATTATTTTTATGCTGATGTATTTCCTTAAAATCAAGATACAAACTCTAAGGCAAGATGACCAAGTACCATATAAAATGATGTTTCTTACTGTCTTTTAATATCCTCTGAAAGCTGCTCCTTTACTCACTGCTCTGAGCTCAAACTTGGAGCAATCTGTCCATTTAGTTGAAATTTTTTAATGTCTTCTGGTATAATCCTTAGCAAAAAAAAGTCAAATGTAGAAACTTTAGAATTCATAAACTGTTAGGATGCTTTTATACTAATTCTATAAACATCATATATTAAGTAACAAATCAGTCAATCAATAAGTACTTATCATTTTTATATGCCTGTTACTGTGTCAAATACTAGGAATCTAAAAAGAATCATCCCAGCCCTCAAAGATAACATTCCAATGAAAGATAACACATATGTGTAGGTATGTATGTGTGTGTAATATTTGTATGAATGTATATGTGTATATACATCATTCATATAAGATATATATTCATATGTTCTATATACAAATTGCATATTCAAGCCATATATCGCATACATATAAGACACATTCAATACATATATTCAATCATTCAAAAAACGTTTATTAAATGTTTATTAGTACTGTGCTAATCACAGTGTACACAAAGAAAGGGAAAAAAAAATCTCTGCCCTCAGAAGTTTTACATTAAAATGGAAGCAACAACACTTAAACAAATAGGTATATCCAAAGTATATACAGAAGAGATGGAATATATTCTCATAGATGAAGGCTCTAGCAATTGAGGTTACCAGGAGAGTCTCACTGCAAAGTAGAGATTTGAGATAAGTCTTAAAAGAGGGAAAAGAAACTAAGAGGTACAGTGTGGAGGGAGTGCATTCTATGCATTGAGGCATAGACATGGAAAATGGATCACCATTTGTGAGAAGAACCAAGTAGGTTAGTGTGACTGGAACACAGAGAGCATGTGTGAGGGGGGTGGTTAATATTGTATAAGCAGACTATCAAGGTAGTTTGGAGCCAAATTGTACTGAGCATTAAATATCAGAGTACTTTATATTTGTTAAGAATATTGTCAAGTTAAATGAATGCTTTTAGAATATTTAAGATCTGTGTGATTCTACCATCAAAGCAGAGATTAAAGGGACCTGCATAGGACCAAGGCCCATTTTGTAATTTTGTAATTGTTTTTATTTAATCAGTTGTTAATGTCTCTCCTCACTCCTTAACCCTCCCCCTTACCAAATAAATCCTAATAATTACCTGAGAGTGAAGAGTTGTACAGTAGAGAGCAATGACTTTATGGGCAAATAAAATCAAATTCTCCTCTTTATATTTTCTACTTATGTGACCTTGGTCAAGTTATGAAACCTCTTTGATTTTCAGTTAATTTGACTGTAAAATAAAAGGGTTTCATAAATGGCCTCCAATGCCACTTTTTACTCTAGTCTAGATCAATGATTTTATGATCCTTTCCATAGTTCAGATCCCCAGGAGAAAGACGCAACCTTTTACTAGGTCTATATGATATAAAGATTTTGGCCAGTTAACATCTTTATACTTCATCTAGTTTCACTGTCAATGAACTCTTTCTGGAACTTCTTATAGATATCATTGGATTAATTCCCTCCCTGAGGTAATTGTAATGTAACTATGAGACTCCATTTTTCACACATTATTTAAAGGCACTATTCAATAATTATATAAATCAATGATAGAATCATTACCAAAGCAATGCTCTTCTCATTGCCAACATAGTACTATATTTTGGACTTTGAGAATGAATAAATATATATCTTAATTATTTTGTCATTTCAATAAAACCTACTTCTTTTGATCATGAACATTGCAAAAGGGAAAATTCATCTCAACAAGTATCTGCTAAGGATCTATATGAACCAATCTAGAGTAGTGGATGGACTTTTGGCCTTGGATTCAGGAAGTTCTGTGCTGAAATCCAGCCTTGGGTACTTCTTTGTTGTGGGATCCTGGGCAAATGTGTCACCTCTCTTTGCATCAGTTTCCTTTTCTGGAAAGTAGAGGTTCTGCCTACCTCATAGAGTTGTGAGAATCCAGTGAGAAAATGTATGTAAAGCACTTATCCAACCTTAATGTATTATTTAATCATAATAGCTAACTTCAAGATTTATACATAACTATAAAACACTTAAAGATTTGCAAATTGCTTTATAAATATTATTTCATTTTTTCTCACATTAATCTTGGGTGATAGATGATATTATTATCCCCCTTTTACAGATGGGGAAACTGAGAGAGAGAGAGGTTAAATGACTTGCCCAAGGCCACGTAGCTATCCTGTAAATAGACATGAGTGATATGTACGTAACAACTATAACTAAAATTTACCCATTTAAGATGCCAAGGATCTCTGCTTAAGGTAGGAATACTTTTTTTCCACCCACACTTGTATCCTCTACTCTCTAATTTGAATTACTTTAGTAAACATAATGGAATGTTCCTGGGCATTAGTGTCTAATTTTGGTACTGTTAAAGGGATTGATTTGGCCTTTAAGTAACTAGCACAATGCTCAGAATAAACAATGATATATGGAATACAACTCTTACATTACTTGCCAGAACAATTAGCATCCACATTTTTACCATCTTGCTGAAATAATGTTTTGTAAGGTTAAGGGAAAGGTGATGCTGATCTTAATTTGGTCCTTAATTTACTCAACTGAAAAAGAAGCCCTACATGGTCTAGGAATGTTTGAAATTTCTTTGGTGGAATTTGTTGCTTGATTTTGAAGCTAATTTCCTGAGCATGTATTATTTCCTGGAATTACAAACACATACACTCTACACTTCATTATAGCTAAGATCTGCCTACATAGGGATTTAGAAGGGAGTAAAGCAGAGATCCTATCTGAAAACATGATAATTTCCTACTTAAATAATTTTTGAGTGTTCTTTTTGCCATGACACACTTCTTTCACAAAGCAAGACTTTTCATATAAAGTGGAACACACCCCATTAATCACAGTTTCAAATCTGTTGATGGCAAACTGATTTCTAAAGGGATATGCTTGAATTGTATGCTGTCCATCTGTGTGTATTTAATGGCATGCTACAGAAATTTTGTACATGGTGCCTTGGACTCATTTGAAGGCCTTTTGTTTTCTGTCCTTTAATCATTATGATAATTTATAAGCATTTCTTATGAGTGCCAAGCAAATATCAAATACTGAGTGCAACTTGTGGGCAGGAAGCAAAGTAAATCTATTTCATTGTAGGTAAAACTGGATGTGTTAAAGTTCTATAGGGGAGCTAAGTGTGTTGGATGAGCTCTTGGCCCAACTGAGTCTATGTTAAGAACAAGCCTTGGTTGTGCTAAGAAAGTTCAAAAAAGTAAGTAAAAGCACCACTAAGAACAATAAAATGTACTTGACTTGCCTCTTTTAAGATACAGTGAAAAAGCTTATGAGGAAATTTGAAGAAAGAAAGTACCCATTGCAACTGAAATGAAATCTACTTTTCACCTATCAAGTGATGTATGATCTGTAGGAAACACACATTTTCAGGATTTAAGAGAAAGAAGTGGTGGCAAATGCCAATCTGAATGAAAAGTTCTCTTTTTGCCTAAAGGCATCTATTATAGGCTAAGGAAATTTTTAATGATGATTGAAACCAGCGTTTTCTGGAGATAGGTGCCCATAAGAGTATTCTTCTGAATAACATCTCTGAATAATTTACAATGCCTGTATTTCAACCTGGAAAAATAATTGAACTGTGGTTTGTGGGGCATATGGAGATAACTAAAATCATATATTCAGCTATTAAGGGTTTGAACTTTTTGGAGATCTCTTTCTTGCTATTTCACAAGAAGTCTCAAAGATTAGATAATAAGTGTCTTATTTTTCCCTTTAATTTGACTAAATGTTCACCTAGACAATGAACTGAAAGAAAGAAAAAAATACAAACTAAGCCTTGAAAAATTGTCTTATTGACAATGGCCCCAGTTGTCTGATTGTTCAGAAACCTGACAGTTGCTCTCAATGCATTTGCACTTAATACACTGTAATTTGACAATGAATTAAAGAAACATGGTGATAGAAAAGGCCATTAAGTGTTCTCTAAGTAAGAGTGTCAACAATATAACCAACAGCATTCTTACATTTTGCTGCTTCAAAGAGGTTACCACAAAGACCAAAGGCATTTTTCGTGTAACTGCAGAGCTGTCAGTAACAGCAGCTTTTTGCTTTAACAAAGAATTTCTCAAAGTTTCCTAAGTATTTGTCATGAACATTTTGACATATAAATTTTCTCATAGAATAACAAATATTATTAAAGCTTATTTACATGTGTGGGATATGGGGTTAATAAATTATCCCTATTCAAGCATGAAATTAAATACATCCTGAATTAATACATGATTCATTCATTCAGTCAGTATGCATTTAGTAAGTGCCTACTATGTGCCAGATATTATGCTAACTGCTGGATACACAAAAAAGGGGGGGCTAAGGCAGTCTCTTCCTTCATGGAGGTCATAGCTTAATGAGGGAAGACAACACATAAAAAGAAGCTGGAAAGCAGGGAAAGCAGAGAGTTTACCTTGCACCAGTGTATGAAGTCCAAAGTCCAGATGACTACAGCCAGTTAGGAAATGATAATGACTTTCCTGAGCACCCTCCTTAAATGGAGGATCTGAGAGGAGCTCTCTACCTTCTACCCTCTACTCTCTCATCAGAGTGAGGAAGGTGTCCCAGGGGTAGGGATACTGAAGAGGTGAGCTGCATTTTTGATGTCATCTTCGAGGAAGATGAGATTCCAGAGAATATAATGAAAATAATCCAGGAGTACAGTCAGATGGAAAATGATGAGATGACTGCTTTGGGCACCTATTTAAATAGTGTATAACTTTACACTAAGCCATGACTTACATGATTTAATCTCTGGAAAGAATCTGATTTACTGAATTAAACAACATTTATAGGGTCAGGGAAAATAAAGATTAGATGCCCTAAAAGTATTTCACCAGAAAAGTGAAAGATTTATTTTACAGAACTGTTTTCCCCAATGCAACCAAAAAGGTATCAGAAAACCAGATTTATTTTCCCCTTCTAATCATCTCTCCACACAAACTCTCTGTCTGTGCAGTGGGTACTCATTTCAATCATACACTCTGTGTGGTCTTGCAGTTAACGTGGAATAACATGAACACAAAACAGTGATTTAAGGGAATAAGATTTTGCTCATATAATGAGCCAAGCTCTGACTAATCCACTGAGAGATGTGCTAGAATATATGTCTGCTAGAAAATTACTTTTGACAAAATATACACCTAGAATTTAAGACTTGGAATTGAGGAAAGAGTCTTTATTATTCTTTAATCAAATAAAGTTTGGAGATTACATACACAGGACTCACTTGATTATGTACAGTCAATAATTCTACATATTATTTGCAGCAAATCCTTAATTTTTAATTGGTATAGACTTAAGAAATTCATTTTAATTTTATTATTAGACCCAAGCAAAATTAAGAAGACAAAGCTTGACATTAAAAATAAAAGTAATGGAGGCTAAGTAGCATAGTAGATGGAAAGTTTCACTTGGGCTCAGCATCACATCATAATGGTAGTTGCTTATTGACTGTCCTACTTTTTCTCCCTTTCCAAAATTAAAGACCTGTATTAGTTCTAAATTTAAGATTAGTTTCTGCATTACATATCTTCATGGCATCATATATCATCTTCATTTTGAGAATATTTTATTAACATCATATTTTGTCTTTTGTAAAGAACCTTCATTAATCTGATTTACCTTAATATTTTAAATTAGTGTTTCAGTGGAACTCTAATAATATTTTCCAGTGCTATACTAATGCTTTCATTGTGATGCTTTTTAGTGTTTTATTAATTTCTTCACAAGGGATAATTCTTTAAATACTCAATTTATTCTTGGTGCACCAAAAATTATGATAATTGAACAAATGATATAGGATGACTAAAGACTCACTCATCTCAATCAATCTTTATTACTGGTAACTACCAGCTAATTGAAAGCAAGGGAGAAGCCACAATCTGCCTACCCAACACAGATATGGTGGAGGAAAGGACATTAATAACCTTTTGGTCTATATGAGCAATTCCAGCATTAAACCTCTTTTAGTCCTCAAATTTTTGACATTTGTGGAATATGCAGTCTAAATTAATAGAGAAGAAAAAAAATCACAAAATCTCAGAGTTGAAAGGGACCTCAGAGAGTATCTCATCTAGCCTCTCTGTAAATTAGAGTCCCTTTATAACATTCTGACCAAATGTTCATATCTGGTCATCATTCCCTTTTATTTGATTGTGAATAGGTAAAATTATAGTGACTCCTAGTAGCAAATGAAAAGTTATAGTTTTTCAATACAAACACATGAATAAGACCCCCATTAGAAAATGGATTTCTGAAAAGAAACCTAGGTATAAAGGCTAGATTTGTGTGGAAGAAAGAGAGGACAAAGTTGGACTGGCAAAAAAAAAATGTGATAGCATCGGTGTCTTCCCAGGCTCAAATGTTTATATAAAACTGAGTGTGTTACAACGGACACTATGATACAAGGGAATCCCATACATGTGGGTTGTCGATCACAATATTACAAACCATATAGTTCTACTGTCACTGGCTAAATTGGTTAATGTTGCATCATTAATGTATTTTGATCTTGGAATCAGAAAACTAGTTTCTGAGACCTGGCTCTGACACTCAAATTTGTGTGGCCTTCTACTATCCCTATAGGAGAAATCTCCCCTGACTACAATGTAAAGTTTTAGAAGTCAGCCACTGTCTCACTTGTTTATACCCCCAGTGCTTAGCCTAATGTCTGGTGCATAAAAAGCACTAAATTATCTATCTATCTATCTATCTATCTATCTATCTATCTATCTATCTATCTATCTATCTATCTATCTATCGATTATCTATCTATTTATCTATCTATCTGTTAGAACTCCCTGAACCTCCCTTCTCTCATCTGCAAAGTGGGAATATCATACCTTAAAGGGTTGTTGTCTAGAAATTGTTTGTAAACTTTTGCTTATATATAAACATGTTGTTTTTCAGTTGTATCTGACCCTTTGTGACCCCATTTTGGAGTTTTCTCTGTCAGGTTCTAGAGTGGTTTGCCATTTCCTTTTCCAGCTCATTTTACAGATGAGGAACTGAGGCCAACAGGGATAAGTGACTTGTCCAGGGTAACACAGTTGGACCAGATTTGAGGCCAGATTTGAACTCATGAAAATGAGTCTTCCTAATTCTAAGCTCAGTGATCTATCCACTACACCATCTAGCTGCCCATATAGAAACATACGTTATTGTTATTGCTTTGTTGTTGTTGTTGTTGTCATAAGGCTGGAAGGGGTTTTTTTTTTAATTTATTTACCGACTACTGAGTATGTATCAGGTCTTAATGGAGACTCCAAATTTTAGAAGCATTTTAGTTGTTTGATGACATGGTCACACATTCTTAAACTGCACATTTGTAGGCACTAATTTTGTAGTTTTCTCTATTAATATTATTGGCATTGATGTTGTCTTTGATTTCAAATTTTATGATTGCTTTCCTAATAAAGTATATATACATAGTTTTATTGTTGTTGTTCAGTCGTTTCAGTTGCATCTGACTTTTCATGACATCGTTTGAGGTTCTATTGGCAAAAATACTGCGGTAGTTTGCCATTTCCTTCTCTAGCTCAATTTTTAGATGAGGAAACCAAGGCAAACAGTTAAGTGACTTGCCCAGGGGTCTGACATAGACTGTAAGTTTCTGAGGCCAGATTTGAATTCAGGAAGATGAGTTTTCCTGACTCCAGGGCTGACACTCCATCTACTGTGCCATCTAATTGTCCATATCTATAGTTTAGATATTAGCTAAATAATCATCGTATATGAATGTAATGGACTATTACTGCTTAATAAGAAAAAGGAAAAAAATACAAAGAAAAACAAGAGGACTTATTTAAATGAATGCAAAGTAAAGTAAACAAAACACTAAACACAATAAGTACAACAGTTTAGGTGGAAAGAACAGCAAAAAGTCACTTGAAAGTGAATGGAGTGATCAAAATGATCTATTATCAAAAGCAGCCCCAGAGAAGAGATATGAGAAAGTACCTCCACGCAGTTCTTTATAGAGGTGAGAGATTATAGGTTTAAAAGATTGCATATAATATCAGAATTTTTCCATAGTTAGCATTGCTGAATTTTTCCTTTTTCATTACTTATATTTTCATTTTTATATTTTACTTTATGTTTATTATTTTATTACTTCCTTTATTTTTTATTAAATTATTGACAGGAAAGGGAAGGATGAACATTGGGGAAACATGGATTATGCAAATTATATCCTAAATATACCATAATAAAATATAGATTACGCAAATGATACCAAATGATAATGTTTTTAAATTTTATAACTATTTTCCTGGATAACTATCATTAGTTTTCTCTTTCATTAAACTTAAAGGATCATAATAATAACAGTCTTTTTTCCAATTTATAAAGTGAGATTACATCAGTCTCCCAGTATATATAAATGTCTTTGAAAATTCAAGATTTTGTTTCCAGATGACATGCTCCTTGTCATAATTGCAATAATGGGTTATCTCTGTTTCTTAATTCCACATATGTATTTTTGTAATAATAGTGCAGGTTGTCCCATGTTCAAGGAATTCTGGGAATGGAACTCACTGGCCATATGCATAAATGCATACCCCAATAACTGTAAAATCATATCTTGAAGGATGTCCACAGTTTATGCCAGATGGACGTGTGATGGTATTGGTATTAAATCATAAGTATCATCCACTGAGATCTGACATCCAATTAGAGCTTGATGAAAAATTCTGGGACCACTCAAGTACCCAATTATTGCTTGTGGTAACAATGTTTGGAATTCTTCAAGGCAGGTAAGAGCCAGCTGAGGGATCTGGGCCAGGAATTAAACCTTCACAAGTAGAGAAGCCTTGCTGCTTCTGGCATCTCACTAGTCCCTTTTCAAACATTTGAATAAGTAGATCTCCTCTCCCTCCTTGGCTTAATGGCTGATTGTTAAGAGATTTCAAAGCCACATCTTATGCTTTGGAGAATATTGTATACATTCACACATTGACTTACTCTTGAAGTGTCTGTCTATATCTGATGAGAGATGAGAATTGAAAACTCA
Organism: Vombatus ursinus; assembly: GCF_900497805.2. Classification (NCBI taxonomy): domain Eukaryota; kingdom Metazoa; phylum Chordata; class Mammalia; order Diprotodontia; family Vombatidae; genus Vombatus; species Vombatus ursinus. The sequence continues at coordinate 60,322,816 of NW_020954590.1, forward strand.
TTTTCCAACCAGGATTGATGTAGGACAATGAAATCAAAGTAGATCTTCCTTTTCATAGTTTTTTTTTTTGATGGGCAATTAGAGCACAAGTGCCTTTTAGAATTAAAAATTAGGTTACCACACTAATCTTTTTGCATTGCATCTACTAATCTGTAATCTGAAAATTCCCTAAGCAGTGTCAGTTTTTTTTTTCCTTTTTGAGTCAAGAAGAAGTATTTGTTTGTATTTCTATCTCTGTATTCATAACTTTCTTAACCATCAGCACACTATGATTGTGTCTAATTTATCACTTGGGCTAGTTATGGTGTCATCAATTCCTTAGGTTTCAATTAGACTGTATGCTTAAATATATACAAATTTAATGTGTTATTTTAGTGAACTCAACTAAAGCCTTTAAAGATGACAAAGAACTCCAGTCCTCAAATTACCTAGGCTTTAGGTAATGTGCTCTGTATTAATAGTGCAGTTCTTACAGCAATATTTTATTCTGAATAGAGTAATACAAAGGTAGCTGGCATCATCAAACCTGAGAGTTATTGTGAGGATGAAGTGAATTTCAAAACCTCAAGATAGAGGATAACCACAATTCCATTAGAGAAAGGAACTGAGGCAAATACGTTAGCATATCATTGCTCTGATGTAGCCACATAAAATATGATACAACTTCTACCCATCGTTCCTTGAATGAATGACATTGCAAACATCTGCACACATCATAGAAACATGGGAGCAAGAGAAGCCACAACCCAAAGTTAAAGAAACATGCATAGAAGAGCAGTTTTAATTAATGATAGTACTTTCTAAGGCTCTAGAAATAGAAGTATAATGTTCACCCAAAGTCAGTTTATAATTCTGCTATACAATACCTGGTCAGAGCATACCTGGAGTGAATACTGTGTATAGTTAAGAGGCACATATTTAAGGAAGGATATTTATAAATTGAAAATCTCCATCAGGAAATTGTCAAGATGATAAAGAAAGGGCCTCCAAATTTTGCCATGTGGGTATTAGGTGAAGGACCACGTAATGTTTAGCCTTCAGAAGGATTGGAGCAACATGTGATAGCTGTCTTCAGATAGTTGAAGTATAAATTGGACTCATTCCAAGATGTCAGAACTGGAGAAAATTAATAGAACTAATAGAGAGGTAGAATTAGATTTCATGTGAGGGAAGATACCCTTATGATTAAAAGGGTGTGCAAATTAACTGGGACAAAGTAAAATAATTAAATTAAATGTATTGCCAGACAGTAAATCTGCCAAATTTTATAACTTTAAAGCATACTTAATATGCAATATTAAATATTTAATATGCAATGCTTTTCTTGCATTATCCTTTTAAATTATTTGCCATTCAGTTCACAAGATTTTGAAACCACACATAGTGGATATTGTGCGCCTTTAACAAAAGTCAATTTTTGAAGTCTACTCTTGGTTACAGCCAATATTTGAGTTATTAGGCCACTGAAACATGTATATCTCTCCATCTTGAAATAATTTTTTAACTTTGCATGTGAGGTATGGTATGGTACAAGGTTGTGCTTTCATACTCCATCTTCTTTTAGGAAATCTGGCAATTCAAAAACAATGTATGTCAATTTATGTATCAGATTTTATCGATGCTCTCAGTAGGGATAAAAATATCAGGTGAAAATTATATGTGTTTATGTTTAGCCACAGTCTCTCCCCTAAACTTTAACCCTACATGATTTGTTGCTTATTGGGCATTTCTAAATGGATGTACTGAAGCATCTTAAACTCAACATGTATAAAACTGAATTTGTGTTTTCCCTTAAACCCAACTGTCTTCCTAACTTCTCTATTTCTGCCAAAGGCATTACCATCCTTTAAGTCTCCCAAATACATAAATTGACATCACATTCAACTCATTATTCTCCTTCAATCCACAAATCCAATAATTTGCCAAATCTTACTATTTTAATCTCCATACATCTTGCATTTGATTCCTTCTATTTACTCATAGCTACAACTTAGGTTTAGTCCCTCAACACCCCTAGAATAAATAACTATGATAGCTTTTTAATGAACCTTCCTCCCTCAAATCTTTTACCACTCCATTCTATTCTACACAATATTATCAAAGTAAATTTCTTTAAGTGCATATATGATCATGGGATGCCATTATTCAATCATTAGGAATGGTTTTCTATTGGATATAGGTAAAACTTCTCTATTTAGCTTTTAAAGTCCTTCATGACCTACCATAACATGCCAACAAAAAGACAATCTAAATGAAATGGATGACTATTTTCAAAAAAAATAAGTTGCTCAGATTAATAGAATAAGAAATAGAATATTTAAATAATCCTACCTTGGAAAAAAAATGAACAAGCTATAGAGTAACTGCCAAAGGAACCAGGAAGATTTTAAGTATATTTTGTCAAACACTAAAAAAAATAATAATTCAGGGCAGCTAGGTGGCACAGTGGATAGAGCACAGGCCCTGGAGTCAAGAGAACCTGAGTTCAAATCTCATCTCAGGCTAGACACATAACATTTACTAGCTGTGTGACTCTGGGCAAGTCACTTAATCCCAATTGACTAAAATAATAAAAATAGTAATAATTCCAAAAATGTATAAAATACTTGAAAAATAAAGGGGCCCTACACAATTCCTTCTGTGACAAATATAGTCCTGATACCTAAAGCAGAGAGCCTCAAAACAAGGAATGCAAACAATGTATCAATTGCCCTAATGAATTTTTATATAAAATGTTTAAATAAAACTGTAACAAGGAGACTACAGCAATATATTTTTAGAAATTGTACACTATGACTAGGCTGGATTTATATTGAGAATGCAGGACTGGTTCAATATTAGGAAAATTATAAACATAATCGATCATATTAATAATAAAGCAAAAAAGATCACATGATTATTTCAAGAGATGCAGAAAAATATTTAGACAAAATATAATATCCATTCCTTTAAAAAATCCCTATAAAGTAGAGGAATAAATTAATTTTCCTTAAGATGATTTATATTTCCCTAAAACCAATAATCAGCATTATCTATAATGAGGATAAGCTAGAAGCCTTTACAATAAGACCAGGGGTAAAGCAAAGATCACCATCATCACCAGTAACATTTAATATTTTACTAGAAATATCAGCTATACCAACAAGGCAACAAAAAGAAATTTAGGAAATAAACATAGGCAAAGAAGAAAAAATATCACTTTTTTTAATCACTTGTTTACAGATCATATAATGGTTTACATAAAGATGCCTGGAAAGTCAACTAAAAAAAACTGATAAAAATAATTAACAACTTTGGCAACATTGCAGGAATAAAACAATTACACACAAATTATCCTCATTTCTGTATATTACTGACAAAATTTAGCAGGAACAAATAGTGAAATTCCATTTAACATAATTACATAAAATATAAAATACTTGGGAATCTATCTACCAAAAAACACATAAGAACCATATAAACACAATTATAAAAGCATTCATTATACAAATAAAACAACTAAACAATTGGAGAAACATTAATTGTTAGTGGATAGGCCAAGTCAATATGATAAAAGGGATAATACTATCTAAAGCAAATTACATATTCAGTGCTATACTAATCAAATTACCAAAGTATTAGTTTACAGAGTTAACAAAATAACACAAAATAATAAATAAATATGTAAATAAATACATAAATAAAACAAAAACTCAAGAATTTCTGAGAATTAATTTAAAAAGTAAGAGAGAAAGAGTCCTTGGAATATCAGATTTCAAAATATACTACAAAGCTGTAATCACTAAAATAATTTAGCACTGGATAAAAAATAGAGGAATCAATCAATGAAACAGATGAGAGACACAATATACAGAATCAAATGAACACAGTAGCCTATTGGGATTGGATTTCATTATTTGATTTAAAAAAGAACTAGAATGTAGTTTCACAGAAACTAGGTATAGACCATTTTTTTCCACAACTGTATACTAAGAAAAGCTACAAATGGGTATATACTTAAGACATAAAACATGACATCAAAAATAAATTGGAGAAACATGGAAGAAATTACTGATTAGATCAGTGAATAAGGGAAGTGTTCATGATTAAACAAGAGATAGTTTTATGGGAAGTAAAATGGACAATTATGCTTCCATAAAATTAAAAGTTTTTTTTGTTTGTTTTTTGTTTGTTTGTTTGTTCTTTTTGCATGAACAAACCTAATGTGACCAAAACTAAAAGGGAAAGGGGTAGGGAATATGGATTTGTATAAGTAACTATAAGTTTACCACCTACTATATACCAGCTATGCTAAGGGCTTTACAAATATGATTGCATTTGAACCCCACAAGAAACCTTCAAAGTAGGTGATATCTCCATTCACAATTGAGGAAACTGAGGCAGATAGAGATTAAAAGATTTGTCCCAGGCCTCAGATATTTACTGGGTATGAGACCTGGTGCAAATCTTGCAAATATTTTCCCTGATAAAATTTTCATTTCTAAGACAGATAGAAAGCCCTGTCAAATTAATAAATAGCCATTCCTAAATTGGTAAATCAACAAAGCATATGAATAGGCAATTTTCAAAGAAAGAAATCTAAGCTATCAGTGGCTATATTTTAAAAAGTTTAAATTGTTAACAATTAGAAAACCACAAATTAAAATTAGAGAACTACTACTGAACACCTGTTGTGTTAGAAAAGTAGACAAAAAGAAAAATGACAGTTGCTAAAGGGCAGCGAAAAAGCAGATGGTTTAATGAACTATTGGTGGAGTTGCAAACTGGTCCAAACATTCTGGACATAAATTTGGAATTATTCCCCAAAAGTTATTAAAATGAGCTTAACTTTTGAATTAATGATACCACAGCTAGGTTATACCCCAAAGAGATATAAAGAGAGGAATATATTTGTGTGGGGACAAAAGCAACTGGAAATGATAAGGATATCCAACAAATGGAGAATAACTGTACAAGTTATGTTATATGAAATGATGAAGAGAATGGTTTCAGAAAAACCTGAGAAAACTTCAGTTAACTAACATAGAGTGAAGTGAGCAGAACCAGAAGAACAATTATACATTAACAACAATATAGCTAAGATAAACAACTTTGAAAGATTAAAAAACTCTGATCATTACAATGACCAACCACAATTCCAAAGGATTCATGTTGAAACATAGTATCCATTTCCAGATAGAGGTGATGAATTTAGAGTGCAGCTTGAACCATTAAAAAAATGTGGCTAATGTGAGAAATTGTTTTGCTTGACTATACATATTTTTAAATTTTTATTTTTCTTGCTTTCTCAAAAGTTGGGGGAGCAGAGGTTGGAGGGAATGAATTTAGAACTGAAATGAAATAAAAATTGAATTAAGAAATAATTGACATCATGTATCTTTCCAGCCTCATTGGATATATTCAGTCCTTCACTCTGTGATCTAGCCAATTTTTTCAAACATTCTTCTCAGAAAATATTCCATTTTCAGTCAGTCTTTTCACTGGCTATCCCACATCTTTGAAATATACTAGAACCTCTTGCTTCTGCCTCATAGAGTACCTCTCTTTAAGATGAAGTTCAAGCACCATCTTCTGTATGAAACCATTCTTAATTTCACCCAGCTGCTATTGTTCCACTTCCTAAAATATTTTATTTATTCTTGTATTCATTTCTACCTATTCACTCCGTATTATGCTACATATGCTTATACGTGTGTGTGTACATTGTATATATGTATGGATATTTATATCTAGCTATATCTATTTAAATCACTTTATCTGTCCATCTATCTCACTTTCAAACTGATTAGTGTTTCCTTATTATATTTCATTCTCCTTGTGATCCAGGATTATGTCTGTAAGTATATAGTAAGTAAATGACTGTAAGTTGTTTGATTAATTGATTAATAAATGAATATTTTTCTTCAAATAAATTGTTAGTACTTTTTCTGCTTATTTTTAACTTTGTTGTTACCTTTTCAAATTAAAGCCTATACCATCCTGTAGAGAAATTAATGACAACATCCCTGGTTGCCATGTTTCTCTGAAGGTATCTGCCTCTTTTCTGAGTAATGATTTTGTAACAATATGTTTTCTCTTGTTGTTTTTGTTTTTCGCTTCACTTCAACTTAAAACTGTTTCACTGTGGGCTTGAATAATCCTTGAAACTCTTGGTTTCCCCATATTAATAGTTTGTAAAATATTCCTAACAATCACTACAGTATGTTCTTTAAGACCTACAATTTTTATATATTTCCTTAGAGCAATATAAATTCCTTAAAATTACAGAAATAAAAACATATCAAAAAAGAATGATGAAATACATGTATATGGCAGGAAATATAATATTCACCTGACAAATCACTAAAATGGGAACAGGGGCTGGTAGGTGGCTCAGTGGATAGAACACCAGTGTTGGAGCCAGGAGTACCTGAGTTTAAATCTGGTCTCAGGCTAGACACATAACACTTACTAGCTGTGTGACCCTGGACAAGTCACTTAACCCCAATTGCCTTGCCAAAAAAATAAGAATAAATATAATAAAAATAAAATTGGGAATACCTGCTCAATATAATTTTATCTAGTCATGGTCAGATATTATGAGTTTAAGTAGAAGCACACACACATAACTACTGATTTCACAAAATGAAATAATTGAAAATAATTGCTTGACCCAAGTAATTCTCACACCACTTTAGAGGTATTCAAAAGTGAAATGGCTGCCTGGGGATGTACTTTGGTCTCTTGAATGAGATATCTTCAAGTAGAACCTGGGCATATTAGTAAGAATATTGCAAAAGAGAAAAAGAGAGTTTGATAAGATGTTTTCTAAAATCCCCTAGCTCTAATTTTATGACTCTTGCTCAGGTGTGAATCAGATTGAATGGCCTCTGAAATCCCTCTCAACTTGTAGAGTCTGTATTTCTGTAACTAAACAGATTATACTGACAATGCAAACTGTTGATTCACCTTTCAACTGGATATTTTGATATCATTCATACACATTTACATAATGAAGTCTAATAGTTTTAGCTAAGTTACATAGCCCAGAATATTTAAGTTAAGGTCTATGCCATGGAGACATTTAAATCTTAGAGATGGAGAGACAAAGACAGAGATAAGAGAAACAGAGACACAGACACAGAGACACACAGAAGCAGATTTACAGAGATAGAGAGATATACAGAGAGAGACAGTGACAAAGGTGAAGAGAGCTGATTTTGTGCCTTTAGTACAAAACAAAAAAATAGATGCTGTGGGAAATAATTAATATTTATATTAATTCGGCAGAAAATGACATCCATAAAAGATTAAGAAGAACTTAGTTAAAATACACAAATGATTGTACTTGATAATAGATCATTAGCTTAACTTTTCTTCCTTAAGGGTGGCATATGCTCATAAACATTAGAAGTTGTCATAACTGATTCTGATCTCTGTCTGGCAAAGCAAATGAGGCTTATGATGAGCACCCTTTGTGAACATGGAAAACTATACATCAGCCAAGCCTCTTAACTTATTGTTGTCATCACCACTACTAAAGTGTTTCCTTTTTGATACCTGCCTTCTAACTGTGGAAAGACTGGGGATTTTAAACCAAAAGAGTAAATGTATTTAATAATCAATTAGTGGATAAATATTTATTAAACACCTTCTTTGTTCCAGGCACAGCTCTAAATTCTGGGAATTTAAAGACAAAATTATAACATTATCCACCCTCAAGGAGCTTATATTCTGAAGCTGGAGAAAATATGGGCATAGATATAGAGAAAATACATACAAAACAGACAGAGTCAATTTTGTTGATGAAGGCATAAGCATCTGCAGTGCCCAGGAAAAGACTCTTGTAGAAAGTGGTGCTTAGACTGAACTCTGAAAGAAACCAAGAGTTCTTCTCAAAGGCAAAGGTATTGAGGAAGCACATTCCAGGAATGGGGGGTCAGCCAAACAAAAGGATGGAGGTAGAGGTTGGAGTACTGTTTGTGAGGAACAGCAAGAAGTTGTAGGACTAGGTCTAGGTCTCTACAAAGGAAAATTGAGAAGATAGACTCACTATCTATTTATTCCAGACAATAAAATATATCAATTTGAAGAAATCCAGACACTGAAGTATTTCAAAGAAAAGTTACTTAAACGGTAGATCTTTAATAGCACCAGGCATGAACCATAATTGGGGTCTCATGTTGATAATAACACATGTAAATAACACTTGTAGGTTATTTTTAAAATATTCTTCATGATGGTCTTAATTAGGAAAGTAATGCAAGTATTGCTACTCCCATTTTATAAATGAGAAAATTAAGGTTAACAGAGGTTAACTGATTTACCCATAGTCACACAACTGATAAATTTCAGAAACATGATATTGATGCCAGTTCCTTGACTCCAAGCCAGTACTCTCTGTTTCCAAAATCCATGCAGTAAAAAAAAAATATAGTTCCTAACAAATTATTATAAATGTTACATGATATCTGACAAAGGTAAAATAATTAAGTGATAGATTTAAATGTGTATCATGATATAAACTTTATGGGCAAACTTGTTTTCCTCAGTACATGACCTTTAGTTTTTGTGGTAGTCAGACTAGGGAAGATTATCATGGTACTATACCTTTGGTAGTTCCTGGGCACTGTTTCAGCTAAAGAAATATTGGGTTTTTAGTACACTGCAAGTTCCTCCTAAGTCATTTGTGTGATAAGATAGTCAATAATAATGATAGTTATTATAAAAGAAGAAGGTAAAGAAGGAAGAGACAAAGAAGAAGGAGGAAGAGAAGAAAAAAAGGAAAAGGAGGAGGAGGAAGAGAAGGACAGAAGGGGGAGGGGAAGTGGGAGGAGCATCTGTAATGGTAAATCTATTACAACTTAAAAGGGAGCAAAGCATCTTGTTGACAAAAGTAAACAACATGGGAAAAGTTGTAAAATTTGAATGACATAATCAAATGTATAAGAAATAAAATCATTAGACTAACAACAAATCAGCAGAAGTCACAGAAAATTCAACAAAATAAGACAAAAGGAAAACAATTGAAAAAGTGGTTAAGGATTTTGTAGGCAAAGGTCACAGAATTCCAAGACAGAACTGAAAGAGATAATAAAAGAATAATGAGATAATCCAGAAAAGTTAAGGAAGATAAAGTAAGGAAATGATTAAAAGTATAGACAAAGAGAATTAACTAGATGTGTTTATAGATATATGTCAGTTCAACTCAGTCAGACATATTGTGATCAAACTCTAGAGCTTTGTTAGTAAAAGAAAGACTTTTGCAAGAACATATAAAGAAAATGACCAGTTGCAAAATTACATTGATTTATTTGCCTGTTAAAATTTCCAAAATGCTTTAAGAAAGTCAAAAGAAATTAGCCACTCCATAATCTTCTATATACTAGAAATAATAGCTGATAATTAAAATATATATCTGTTAAATTTCCTACATTTTCCCCAAATGATTCTGTAACAGTAGATTCAGGATAGGAATGAAAGGAATCTGATTAAACACTTTAATATCCAAAACAGCTCAGGAAAAAACTTCTAAATAATTTCTGAGAAGGGCATGTACAATGGTACTTTTTTCCTTACATTTTAACCTTCTTTACCCCAATGTAGGAAAATAAAATAAAACAAAAACAAACAAACAAATAAAGCTCTTTGTGGTCTTACCATCCTTTGCCATCTTCCTGTTAAGAATTAAAGCTGTTTTCAGACAGTCCAAATTGAGTGTTTATTTATAGTATACAGATAAACATAAGCACAAATGATTCATCATAGCCTGGATACTTAGTCATCTAGAAAATCTCCAATATTATAAACTATTTCTTCAATACTTAAAGGACATGTAATTAAATTATCTGAGGACTACTATACCCTAAATAATGCAGATAACTAACCCAAGACTTTGTAGATGGCATTTAAGAGTTGCTGTGTCTTAAAAAAAAAAAAAGGTAATTGTCATACTGAGATCATGCTGGTGATGAATCTTTCTGAACTTTGCTGGTCTGGCCCTCAAACCATAGACTATATTCCATCATGGGGCTTCTATACGGATTATAACATATAGTTATATGTTATATGTTACATAGTTATGTCCACATATATATGTATATGTCCACACATGTGTATGTTATATATTATGATATATAGTTATGTCCACTTAACTTTGAAAACTCTCCATTTGAAAATAATTTCATCATGATTTCAAATTACTCTCAACTCTGATTAATCTTTCTTAAAATGATACTTAAGTTCTACTATTCAATGACTTTTTCAGTAAATATTTAAGGTGATTAGTTATAGTTTGTAAGATAACAATATTTCCATGTATTAACTATGTCTTTTTTCTACCAAAGGATTCAGAAACTTTTACTACTCCATTAGCAAGTCCATGGGAGAAAAATTATCATACAAGGTAATATTCAGTAAGCTATTATTCAAGTTGCTAAGCAAAGGCAGCTAGGTGGTCCAGTGGATATAGGTTGGCTTTATCCAGAATGTCAATTTTAAGGCAGATGCCCAGGTCAGACATGTTCTTATTCCTCTCCACATTGTACTCTTGACCTTCTGGACTTTCACTATCACTGTCCCTCATTTACCTCCCTCCCTCCCTCCCACTTTTCAGCTTCTTTTTATGTTTTCCTCTAATAGAATGTAAGTTACTTGAGAGCAGGGACTATCTTTCTGCTTGTATTTGTATTCTTAGATCATCACAGTTCCCAATACATGGTAAGTTCTTAATAAGTGCTTCTTGACTTGACTCCAAGTAATGTGACCTTCACTCTGGCTTCTCCCACTGTAAGTAGGAATCTCAGCCCCTCAGACCTTGAAAATTGATTGGTGAACCTTATCTTACCCAATCCAGGAGGACATAGAATACAACCTTCCAGCTCTCCCCAAGTCATTAACTTCATGGTCATACCCCATCCTTTCAACTTCTAACCTTTGCTCCTTGTATATATAGCCTTCTATTAAAATATAAGCTCCATGTGGGTGGGGAATGCCTGCTTTGTTTTTATACATATCATTAGCATTTAGAATAGTTCCTGAAATAATGCAAGCATTTAGTAATTATTCATTTATTCATTCTTTCACAAAGACAAATCAAAAATAATTAAAACTATTTATAGTCAAGACCAGGTCTGCAAGTATCCAGGAGGTTAGTGATAAACCAATCGGAGGCTTTGAAGATGGGCCACAACTGACTATCCCTATAAGTGAGTTATAACTTCCTCCACAAACCCACTCTACCACCATCTTCTACTGTATGAGCGATCAGTCCCTTACTTCTAGCTAAGCATCATTTTCTCAGGGCATTTAGAGTCTAACTGCCACCCAGTCACTTACAGTAGCATCTATTATGACATTCTCTGGAAAATCCCTAAGCTCCAGTCCCTCACAATCACCTTATGGCTATATGCAGTATACAGTAAGAGCCCAATTAATGATCTTTTTTGTTTAGGTAAGACAGAGACACATTGAATAGAAATGAATAGATGAGTTGTAAACAGCTTCCCTGACCTTATGACATTATCTTTCCTTGCACAACCTACCCCTTTTACAACTTTCACTCTACCTCTGAGTATATCGTGTATGTTGTATGTTGTCTCTCGCTTTAGAGTATGAAGTCCTTGAGGGCATAGACAATTTCCCTTTTTTTTTTTTTGGTATGCCCATGGATTAGCATAGTGTTGGCACATAGTAGGCACAGATTAATAAATGCTTGTTGATTTGATTTGACCATCATATATCTGCATTTTAATCTGTGTGCTTGCCTAAAAAATATGATGAATTAATCAAACTAAAAAGTAGTTAATAGTTGTTATATTCACTTTTCAGAAATCTTTATTAAAAATGCATTGTTTAAAAAGTTGGAGTAAAATAACATTGACAAACCATTTCCTTGTTCCTTTACTTGTTTTTAAATAGAAGGAATTTCTGATATTGTTGTACTGCCTCAAGGTAAACTATAGCAAGACTCTGGAATTAATTCAATGTACATTTTTTTGGTCCAAATTATCCTCTTTGGTCCCAGTCCCAAAATAGTTCTTGGGTTCATAAAGGTGAAGATGTAGAAGCCCTTATTAAAAGAATAAATGTGTTCTAGCCCTGCTTGTTGTCAAAATTGAGGTTAATTAATTTTATTTTTTCAGTGCCTTCTTTCATAGATGCATACCACAATGGCATGAGGGAATTTTGAAGGTTAAGGGTAGGTAAAATTTTGCTGGGGTCATGATGCCCCACAAACCAGATTGATAACCCAAACATCTAATCTAATCCAAGGTTAACACAAAACTGTAATGAGGCCTGTGGTTAAGTCCATAACAAATCATTAGAGGTAGGGATAGAATTGGGATGCACCAGTGCTTTACTGTCTCTTCTTCCTTTTAAACTTTCCTCAACATAACCAGTAGGTCTTGGTGTTGTCTTTGCTGAGTCTCTTATGTGTAATTTATAGCTATATTTATGTGGTGTTTGTTTACAAAGCATTTTATACATATTATTCCATTTGAGTCTCACAACCCTATGAAGTAAGTTTGTTATTGTCTCCACCAACTAATTCATCACACAAGCATTTATTGAAGGCCTATAAGTGCCAGGTACTGTGGATAGAAACACATATATATATTCACACCCAGAGACACAGACACACATATACAACCACACCCACACAAGCATATGAATATACCTCAAGGAACTGATATTTATGTTTCAGGAAGATATATGCCTCAAATATATTTACCTTCATTTTTCACCCAGCTGCACTCCTTTAGACTTGCTGTTTTGCCCAGAAACATCTTTATCCTGCAACATCAAATCAACCTTGGATCTCACACCTCATCTTTACCCTCTGCCCCTGGGACCCCTCTGATTAGAAAGTGGATTGGAGAGCTCCTCCCCAAACATTCATTAAAGGAACATGCGCAGACCAGCTATTTCTGACCCTCCCACCAGTATAAACTCATTTAAACTTCGTTACATATTCTCTATTTCTCATCTCCCATCCTTGCCTTTTACCTTCCTGTTATGCATTGCCTTGCCTCAGTAGATTGTAAACTCCTTGAGGAAAAGGACTGCCTTTTGGGGTGGCAGAGCCAAGATGGCAGAGTAAAAGCAGTGACTTGCTTGAGCTCTGCCCCAAACCCCTCCAAATACCTATAAAAATGTCTCTAAACAAATTCTAAAACAGCAGAAACCACAAAAAGACAGAGTGAAACAAATTTCCAGTCCAAGATAACCTGAATGGTTGATCAGAAAGGTATATCTTGCTGGGCTGGGAGAGGAGCACAGGTCGGCGTGGGTGTGCAGGCTGCAGCGAACATAGAGCAGGCCTCAGAGGACTGAATCATGGGCAGCTGTGGCAGTTTCCAGTTTCTCAACCCATGAATGCCAAAGACAACTTAGAAAGTCAGTGGGAGAAGTCTGTTTCTGCTGTGAGAGAGGGAAGTTAGGTCCTAGCCCCAGTTCCTGAACATGTCCCTATGGTGGCTGCTGCTTCCTTAGCTTCCAGCCCACAGACTGAGGGGGAATCAAGGGGCTGATCAGAGGGGGATTGCAGGGCTCTTTCTGCTGGTGCAGGATTCTCTTGCCTTGCCTGTACTTGGATATGGGTCACAGTTCTGGGTGGTGGTCCTGGGTCAAGGAGGAATGCTGGCATAGTAGAGCTTGCAGTGGCTGTGGAGAGAAAATACTACTCACAGTTCTAAGACAGAAAATAGTGCTTGTGGTTACTTATAGACCAGAGCACAGGCCAGGAAAGGAGTAAACACCTCACCCTTGATCATAGCACCTTGGAAGAACTGAAAATTTACAGGTCCCTAGAAGTACCTCTGAAAACAGTTGCACAAAACCCCTGAAGCTTGGGACAGTACATTCTCCACACTGGAAACAGATCCTTACCTTAACAAAGAGTTTATAACTCAAGTAACTGGCCAGGATCATGAGCAAGCAGTGCAAAAAGAGTCAGACTATATTACCTTATTTTGGTAATAAAGAAGATTAAAACACACAACCAGAAGAAAACAAAGTCAAAGCTCCTACATCCAAAGCCTCCAAGAAAAATATGAATTGGTCCCAGGCAATGGAAGAACTCAAAAAGGATTTTGAGAAGCAAGTGAGAGAAGTAGAGGAAAAAACTGAGAGTGATGCTAAAGGAGACCCAAAAAAATACTGAAGAAAAAACCCTTTAAAATAGCCTAACCCAAATGGCAAAAGAGATCCAAAAAGCCAATGAGGAGAAGAATGCCCTAAAAAGCAAAATTGGCCAAATGGAAAAGGCAGTCCAAAAGATTACTGAAGAAAATACTTCCTTAAAAATTAAAATGGAGCAATTAGAAGCTAGTGACTTTATGAGAAATCAAAGCACTATAAAACTAATCCAAAAGAATGAAAAAAAAATAGAAGAGAATGTGAAATATCTCATTGGAAAAACAACTGACCTGGGAAACAGATCCAAGAGAGAGAACTTAAAAATTATTGGACTATCTGAAAGCCATGATCAAAAAAAGAAAAAAAAAGAGCCTAGACATCATCTTTCAAGAAATTATTAAGGAAAACTGCCCTGATATTTTAGAATCAGAGGACAAAATAGAAATTGAAAGAATCCACCGATCACCTCCTGAAAGAGATCCCCAAAGGAAAACTCCCAGGAATATTATAACCAAATTCCAGAATTGCCAGATGAAGGAGAAAATATTGCAGGCAGCCAGAAAGAAACAATTCAAGTATTGTGGAAAGACAATCAGGATAACATAAGATTTAGCAGCTTCTACATTAAGGGTCCAGAGGCATGGAGCATGATATTCCAGAGGACAAAGGAGATAGGACTACAACTAAAAATCACCTACCCAGCAAAACTGAGTATAATCCTTCAGGGTAAAAAAATAGTCATTCAATGAAATAGGGGACTTTCAAGCATTCCTGAAGAAAAGACCAGAACTGAATATAAAATTTGACTTTCAAATACAAGACTCAAGTGAATCATGGAAGAGGTGACAGGAGAGAGAAATCATAAAGACTTATTAAGGTTGAACTGTTTACATTCCTGTAGGGAAAGATGATATTTGTAACTCATGAGTCCTATGACAGTATTGGGATAGCGGGAGGGAAAAAAAATTATATGTATGTGTGTATAGATAGATAGATAGAGGGCACAGGGTGAGTTGAAGATAAAGGGGTGATATCTGGAAAATAAAATTAAAGGGTGAGAGAGGATTATACTGGGAGAAGGAGAAAGGGAGAAGTAGAAGGGGGTAAATTATCTCACATGAAACAGACAAGAAAAGGCTTTTACATTGGAGGGGAAGTGGGGGGAAGGTGAAAGGGAATGAGTGAATCTTATTCTCATAGGATTTGGCTTATGGAGGGAATAACATACACACTCAATTGGGTATGGAAATCTCTCTTACCCTACAGGAAAATGAGGGGGGAAGGGGACAAGATAAAAGGGGGTTGACAGAGGGGAGGGCAGATTGGGGGAGAGGATAATCAAAAGCAAACACTTCTGAGGAAGGACAGGGTCAAAAGAGAGAATAGAATAAATGGGGGTAGGATAGGATGAAGGGTAATATACTCAGTTTTTCACAACATGACTACTATGAAAGTGTTTTACATGACTACACATCTATAACCTGTATCAAGATGTTTGCCTTTTCAATGAGGATGGGTGGGGAGGGAGGAAAGGAGAAAATTTGTAACCCAAAGTTTTAAAAACACATGTTAAAAAAATAAAAAAAAAAACAGACTGCCTTTCTTTTTTACATTTATATTCCCAGCACTTAACACAGTGCCTGGCACATAGCTGGTGCTTAATAAATATGTATTGGTTGGTTAAAATGACTTCTCAGAAGAGTGAAAGTTAACCAAGTTCAAAGTACATACTCAACTCCCCAATAGAAAAGGAGATAAAGCAGTTCATGGTACACCTCTCTACTCTCTTTGAAAAGGGGAGTGGGAATGGAGTAAGGCCTCCACTATCAAAGAAAAAAGATATTAAATAATTAAAGCTACTTTTATTCTCAACTTTCAAGTTAAAATGGAAGAATTGGAAGAATGTGACATGGAGAAAACCAGGGTAGATAAGTAATAAATTCTTCCTGGAAAAAAAATGAGAAGATCCAACTTATGTTTTAAGGAATGATAGCAGATATCAATGGTACCCACCTGGTGATGTATTATCCAGTAAGAGTTAGATGAAAGAGACCTGTAGTGGTGGTACTTAATGACTACCTGCTGAGGACTATTATGGTCAGTCTCTAAACATGTATTAGGCCACTGTGCTAAACTCTGGGGATATGAAAAAGGGAGAAAACAAAGACAGTCTGCTCTCAAGGAGCTCACAGTGTATAAAAATAATTCATCAGCTAGACATTAAGAATAGACATTTCTGCTGTATATAAGCCATTAAGAGAACCTCCCAAGACTTGTGCAATCTCATGACTGCCTATTCAGCTTCCTTTCCCTTGTCTTAATTATGCTTTTACCTTTCGTTACTCTTGTTTTATTAACTTCCTACATTCTCAGTTTCCTTACAAATAACTCCCCCACATACTTTGCAATGCAGTGACTCTGGCTTCTTTGCTATCCCTCCCACTAACACTCCATCTCCAAACTCTGAGCATTTTCACTGTCTCTCCTCCACGCCAGGAAATGTTCTCCTTCTCCATCTTCACTTAATAAGTTTGCTGGTTTCCTTCAAGTCCAAGCTAAATATCCCACCTTTTGTGAGAAATATTTCTTGATTCCCCTAAATATTAATATTTGCTACATTAATTATGTAAAATTTGTCCTCAATATATTAAGGATAAATATATAAATATAACTTGCACACAGTTCTTTGCATGTTGTCACCCACATTGACTGTGAGATTCTTAAGAGCAGGGACTGTTTTGTTGTTTTGTTTTTTGCCTTTCTCTCCAACACTTAGTATATTGCTTGGCACATAGAAGGTGCTTAACAAATGCATGTTGACTCCTCTCATGAATTCTCATGCAATTCCTTGCATCATATTTCACTGAAAAAAAATGAAGCTATTTGATAAGAACTCTTTCTTCTCTCTTCTTCTTCATCTCATCTCATTCATATGCCCTCTGTGACTCTCTCCTCCTTCAACCCAGCCTCAGTCAGAGAAAACCATTCTCTTGACATGGCAAACCCCTCTACCTACACAAGTAATTACAGTCTGTCCTGTCTCTAAATTGTCCATTCCAATATCCCCACTCTCTCACTTAGCTTCAGTCTTACCCAATCTGACTGCTTTTCTACTGTCTACAAACATGTTCATGACTCTCTCATCCTCAAAAAACCCTCATCTAATCCCTTCATCAACACTAAATATTGTTCCATTGTTCCATGTCAATTCTTCCATTTGTGATTACCTCTTTGAGAGTGCTCTCTATAATAGGTGCCTCTAATTCCTCTTCTTTTACTGTATTCTTAATTCTCCATGGTCTGGCTTCTGACTGCATCATTCTGCCTCAATTGCTTTCTCCAAAGTTACCAAGAATCTCTTTTTATTTAAATATATTTTTATTTTTTTAAATATTCCCCAATTAAATGTAAAAAAAAATAACATTCATTTCTAACATTCTTAGGTCCAAATTCTCTCCCTTCCTCTTGCCCTTCTGCCCCTCTTTGAGGAGACAAGCAATTTCATATTGATTATACCTATGATGTAATGTAGAACATATTCCCACATTAGCATGTTGCAAAAAAAAAAGACAAAAAAAAAAAAGAAAAAAACAGAGTGCTTCTATCTGAATTTTAGATAATCAGTTCTCTCCCTGTACGTAGACCATGTTTTTCATCATTGGTTCTTTGGAATTGTCTCGGATTGTTGTATTGATTAGAGTAGTAAAATCTTTCACAGTTGATCATCCTTACAATGTTGCTTTTACTGAATATGATGTTTTCCTGGTTTTGCACACTTCACTTTGCTTCAGTTCATATAAGTCTTCCCAGTTTTTTTTTCTTTCTGAAAACACCCTGCTTGTCATTTCTTATAGCACAACAATATTTCATCACAATCATATGCCACAACATATTCAGCCATTCTCTAACTGATCATCCCTTTGATTTCCAAATCTCTCATACCACAAAATCAGCTGCTATAAATATTTTCATACCTATAGGTTCTTTTTCCTTTTCTTTGATCTCTTTAGGATATAGGTCTATTAGTGGAATTGCTAGATCAAAGGCTTTGCACAGTTTTATACCTCTTTGGGTGCAGTTCAGAAATATTTTCCAGAGTGGTTAGAATAGTCCACAATTCCACCAACAGGGGATTAGTTTCCCAATTTTTCCACATCCCCTCCAGCATTTGTCATTTTCTTTTTCTGTCATGTTAGTCAATATGAATGGTGTGAGGTGATATGTCAGAGTTGTTTTAATTTATGTTTCTGTAATCAGTAGTAATTTAGAGCATTTTTATGTGACTATTGGTAGTTTTGATTTCTTCTTCTGAAAACTGCCTACTCATGTCCTTTGACCACTTATCAATTTGTGAATAGTTATTATTTTTATAAATTTGGCCCAGTTCCCTATGTATTTGAAAAATGAGGCCTTTGTCAGAGAAATTTGCCATACATTTTTCTTCAATTTCTTGTTTGCCTTTTAGTTTTGGCTGCATTAGTTTTTAAAAGCTTTTTAATTTCATGTAATCAAAATTATCTATCTTTTTTCCTGTTATCTTCTCTATTTCTTTTTGGGCCACAAATTCTTTCATTTTCCAGAGATCTGACAAGTACCTTTTTCCATGTTCCCCTAATTTACCTATGATCTCACCATTTATGTCTAAATAATTTATGCACTTTGATCTTTTCTTGGCAGACAGTATGAGATGTTGTTCTATGCCTAATTTCTGCCAGACTGCTTTACAGTTTTCTCATGATTTTTGTCAAATGGTAAGTACTTACTTCAAAATTTTAGATCTTTTTGTTATGAAACATTAGATTACTACTGTCATTTATTATTAGCATTTATTGTTTCTCTAACATATTCCACTGATCTACTGTACTATTTCTTAGTCAGTACTAGATTGTTTTGTCGATTACCATTTTGAAATACAGTTTGAAAGCTGGTCCTGCCGGGCTACCTTTTTCACATTTTTTTTTCATTGAATTCCTTGGAATTCTTGTTCTTTTGTTCTTCCAATTGAATTTTGTTATTATTTTATCTAGCTCCATAAAATAATAATTTGGTAGCATGGTATGACACTGAATAAGTAAATTAACTGAAGTAGTATTGTTGTTTTTCTAATATTGCCTGACCTATCCATAAGCAATTACTATTTCTCCAGTTGTTTTGATCTGTCTTTATTTGTGTAAAAAGTGTTATGTAATGATTTTCATATAATCCCTGGGTTTGTCTTGTCATGTAGACTTCAATATATTTTGTATTGTCTGCAGTTATTTTAAAGGGACTTAATTCTTCTATTTCTACCTGCTGGCTTTTGTCGGTAGTATATAGCAATGCTGATGATTTATATGGTTTATTTTATATCCTACAACTTTGCTAAAATTGTTATTTGTTTCAGATAGTTTTTTAGTTCATTCTCTAGGGTTCTCTAAGTCTACATCATATCAATTGCAAAGACTGATGGTTTTTTCCTCATTGCCTATTTTTATTCTCTCAATTCTTTTTCTTGTATTACTGCTATAGCTAGCATTCATAACCTAATACTGAATACCAGTGATGATCATGGATATCCTTACTTCACTCTTGATCTTATTGTGAATTCTTCAAGTTTATCCCCATTACAGTTAACGCTTACTCTTGGTTTTAGATACATATGACTCATCATTTAAAGAAAGGTTACATTTATTCCTATGCTTTCTAGTGTTTTTAATAGGAATGGGTATGGATTTTGTCATAGCCTTTTTCTGCATCTATTATTTATGTGTTCAATCATTCTGATAGTTTTACTAATATTGAACCAGCTCTGCATTACCAATATAAATCCCACCTAGTCGAAGTGTATAATCTTTGTGATATATGACCATAATCTCTTTGCTAGCATTTTATTTAAAATGTTTGCATTAATATTAATTAAGGAAAATGCTCTATAGTTTTCTTTCTCTGTTTTTCCTCTCCCTGGTTTAGGTACCAAACTCCAATTTGCATTATAAAATGATTTGGTAGAACTTCATCTATTATTTTCAAATATTTTATATTGTATTAGGAGTAATTGTTTCTTAAACATTTGGCATAATTCACTTGTAAATCTATCTGGACCTGGAGATTTTTTTTTCCCTTGAGGAACTCATTTCTGGCTTGTTAAATTTCCTTTTCTAAGATAGGGTTCTTTAAATCATCTTCCATTAATCTGGGCAGTATACACACACACACACACACATACAGATATACATATATATACATACACACATACATGTGTGTATGTATGTATATGTATGTGTGTGTGTGTGTGTATAAATGCTCACCCATTTCACTTAGATTGTCAGTTTTGCTGGAATATGATTGAGTAAAATAGCTCCTAGTAATTTCTTTAATTTCTTCTTCATTGATGGTGTAATCACTTTTTTCATTTTTAATATTACCAATTTGGTTTTCTTCTTTAAAAGCAAATTAGTCAATAGTTTGTCTATTTTACTGGGTTTTTTTTGCATAAAACCAGCTCCTAGTTGTATATATTAGTTCAATTGTATTTTTTTATTTAATTTCAATTCTATTAATCTCTCCTTTGATTTGCAAGTTTTCTATTTTGGTATTTAACCAAGGATTTTTAATTTGTTCTTTTTTATTTTTTAAAGGTACATACTTAATTCATTGATCTATTATTTCTCTCTTTTATTGATGTAAGAATTCGGAGATATACATTTTCCTCTGAGTATTATTTTGGTTGCATCTCACAAATTTTGGTATGTTGTATCATTATTGTTACTTTCTTTAACGAAATGATTATTTCCATTATTTGTTCTTTGATCCTGTCATTCTTTAGAATAAGATTATTCTGTTTCTAATTAATTTTTAATCTATGTTTCCAGGTTCTTTATTGAATATAATGTTATTGCATTGTAATCTGAATAGGGTGTATTTAATATTTCTGCTTTTCTCCACTTTGTTGTGCCAATCATACCTTAATTTCCACATTCAGAGGCCTTTTCTCAATCCTTATCTTTCTTGATCAATCTATTGCCTTTCACATTGTTAACATTCTTCTTCTTGATATATTATTTTTTCTAGATTTTCAGGGTTCTACTCCCTCCAAGTTCTCTTGCTATCTATCCAACTGTTACTTAGTCTCCTTTGCCGGATATTCATCTAAATCAGACCTACTATACTTGGGTGCCCTACAGAGCTCTACATGTATTCTCTTCTCTTTTGCTTCACTTTGTGATCTCATCTGCTCCTATGAAATCAATTATCATTTCTATTCTGATGAATTTCAAGGCTGTTTATTCAGCCATAACTTATCTGCTGACTGTCAATCTCACATCTCTAGCTACTTATTAGATATTTTTAACTGAATGTCCTGTAGATATCTTAAACTAAACATATTCCAAAACTGAACTCTATAATTACCGTAAACCCTTCCCAACTCCAAATATTCCTTTTACAGTTAAAGGTACCACTGCCCTCTCAGTTCTCCAGAATCACAATCTTGGTATCATACTCAGTGTCTCCATATCTCTCACTTTTCATTTCCAATCTATTCCTACAGTTTTTTGATTTTACATTTATAAAATTTCTCAAAAGACCCTCAAAGTTATCAACAACATTTGGTGTTCTGCTGCTGTTACTTGGGATATCTGGAGTTTATCTCAGGTGCTTGCAGATCATGAATTCCTTATGTTCCAAAGTAATATAAAATATTAATAAACCCTCTTTTAACTTTAATTTCATACTTAAAAGTAATTATTCTTTTGTTCTTGAAATTGTTTTTCTTGATGAAGGCTTTGAAGAACTAAGAGAAAATATTGTAAGGAAAACAATTTTTATTTGCTCATTATTTGATATAAAGTCCAACTTTTCAAACCACCATCTTTGACCTCTAATAACAAACCATGTGATTATTCCTTTCAGCAAACTACAGTTTAAGCCTTTTGAGATTCAATTTTCTATTTCTGTTTTCTCACTGAGTCATTAGCACCTAGTCGACTGAAGTAGGAATGAAAAATTCTTATATCACTATCCTAAACTGACTGAGGTATGTGCAAAAACAACTCAATTTTGCCCTTCTATTTTCATGATTTCCATTAATGGGGTCATAGTGTAGTAGAATGAAAATAGTCCTGCAACACAGTAGTTTGACCTTGGGTAGATCACATAAATTCCATAATACTATATTTCCTCATCTGTAACAGGAGAGGTATGAACTAGAACATTACAGAGGTGCCTTCCAGCCACATGATTTTGTTAAGCATTTTCATTATTTCCTTTGTGCCTTGGGTACAGTAACAGAATCTTTGATAATAAAAATAATAACCCCTCCTCCTCCAGCCCTCTTCCATCTCCTAAGGATCTAAGTTGCTGAGTAATCCCAACTGTAATCCATGGTTATATGTCATTCTTTCTTACTCCATTTTCTCCCCCATGTTGCCTAATTTTCTATCCTTTCTTCCCCTTTGCTTTGTGTGTCTTTACATTTTCTGTGCCATTTGCCCTTGAAATCTCTTTGCCTTATTAAAGTATGTTTGAAGCCTCCCCCTCCCCCTCCATCATGGTCTTTCCTGATGTGTACCCAAAATACTAGATACGTCTGCCCCATTTAAGAATTTTACAAATTAATTAGTAATTCATTATTAAAATCCATTTTCAAAATTTTAGATACATTAATACAACCTTCTAGTTCAATAAGAACATAAAATCCTTGAGAGTAGGAATAATTAGCTTTTCCTCAGAGTCTAATAGAATGCCATGCATGTAATAGATCCTTAAACATACTTTTTGAATAAATGATTTATGCAGATATCATGTACTATTTTATATACATGTAACTACTTGTATAGTGTAGCTATTTATATACTTCTAGACTAGGGGCTTCTTCACCTGAGGCCAGGAAACTATTTGTTTGTTTGTTTTGCTGGATGTTTTTGGTTTGTTTATGATCACTGCATTTTAATATAATTTATTTATAATATTATATATTTTATACATTTAGAACCCTTAATCTGGGAATGAATCCATAAGTTTCATCCAACTCCCAAAATGGTTAATGTCATAGAAAAGATTAATAACCCCTCTACTGGTTATAAGTTCCACAAAGGCAGGAACTTGTTTTTATGTATTGATTCTAATTCAGTAGAGAGGACAGTATTATGTACACAGTAGACACTTAACAAATGTTATTGTCTTTCGGGCCATTATTAACTATGACTAACCTCAACATATGAAGTAAATATTCCTCAGTGATGTAATTTGAAACATATATTAAAGACCAAAAAAATTTGAGCATAAATCAAATCAATTGCATACATTTACTTCATGCCTATTTTTCCCACATTTTGTTTACCAAACTTTAGTACAATTCATTTCTGAGTGATGAAAAATAATGATGATTTTTATCACTTCTTTTATAAGCCATGATTTCATCTTATCTCAGTCCTCATTGCTAACTCCCCTTTCCTTGCACACCATTTCACCTAAATTTTATTCTGCATAACAAATAGCACAATCATTAATAAATCATTACATATATTGTACAAAAAGAAAGAGAGCATGAAATAATAATTGCTTGTAAATATTCATATCATGAGTAATGAAAAGGTTCCTTATGCATAGTCTAGCAACCCTATAGAAGATAAAACATAGAAATAGGGAACATGTTCACCAAGTTTTCAGCCAGAAAATGAACCAGCAGTCACATTAAAGCTATTGGCTTATGTCTTGAGTAATATGAATTAAAAAAGAAATGACCTATCAAGGGCCATCATTTTGCACACAAGAGCCGTTGGTAGAATCCTTTGACTGAGAAGAGAATGGGATTAAAATTTTGATGAGTGGCAATAACCCCACACCATCTGTCAAAATGGGGGAAAAATATAAATGGGCCTTTAACTCCAAGAGCAATGTGGCTCTTGGTTCATATACATAATGCACAGAGCTGAGAAAAGCTAGTCCTTTATTGTTTCTGACAGAGCCAGGCATCTCAATTTTGTTTACTTCTTCTCAAGTGCTTCAGGGGGGTTAAATCCTCCATAAACTACTTGATCTAATGATGTGAAATATTATTGTGAACAAAAAATATTTCATTCCAGCACCAGAAATGAACTTTAGTTTTCATTTTCATTCCAGGAGAAGTAGCCAGTCCACTGAGGAAAAATACTAGGTTTACAAAAAAACATATTCATTGCTATTTTTCTGTGCAGTACACAAGAAATTTCAATAATTTCAATTGTTTACTTTGCTAAGGCTTAATTTAAAGCTAAGGGACTACAGATTAGAGTTTTAGTCGCAAATAGTCACTTAGTATTCTCAATTTTTAACACTACCTTTTTATTTTGCTGTAGTTGTTTTGTTAATATTGCTGCTGGTAATTGTGTGTGCTTTTTGGTGGGGGTGGGGGGTGGGGAGATTGAGAGAGAGGGGAGAAGGGAGTATCTTTTACCCTTAACCATGCAAAGTTTTCTTCTTGAGATGGTAATAACCCTTGTTAGTAATAATTGTTACTAACAAACAATGGGGTGAAAAATCACAGAAAAAGCATCAATTATCAGTTTGAAATATTTTTAAAAAAATAAAATAGCATGTAATGTTAGCAACTGAGAGAAGTTATCAATTTATCAGATGTCATGTCACAATGTCACACTGAGGAACATGTTTTCAGAACTCATTACAGATAAATATACACATTAGTGGCATTCTAATGAACTAAAGTAAAATTGTCTAACTTTTCAATGAGAATTTAAGGTGATTTACGATGACTAGAGGAAGCTGACAGTTTCATGAATAATCTTACAATTAGTTTTACTTGGATGGTTTGTTAGAAATGGCATAAAACTCTCATTAGTTTCAGATTGTAAAGAATTTAAAGTTGGAGTGTAATGCCCAAGATGGACTAATGAGATTTGGGGGGAAAAAGTCATTGAAACTTTCAGTTGGATCCTTTAGAATTGCATAAAGCATATCATCTGTTTGTCCAACCATATCCCCTCTAAATTAGGGATGAATCAGGACTACTGATTTTAGGAGTTTTTTTTAGGTGAAATATACCCATGCAAAGTTAAAGAGGTACTTTGAAAAAAAATGATTTTGCATTACAAGAAGCTCCTTCAGTAATTTATGTAACTGGTATCTCTATTTCACTGAAGTTGGACATATTTAAGTTGCATATCATATTAAGAATGAGAGCATAACTCTTTACTATTAGTGAGAATAACATGTATACATTGGAAATAGAATTTCCCGAGGAATTTTAATGTGTCTCCTTCATCATCTGTTTTGAAATTTATATAAATAGCACATAATTAAGATAAATATCACCA
Organism: Vombatus ursinus; assembly: GCF_900497805.2. Classification (NCBI taxonomy): domain Eukaryota; kingdom Metazoa; phylum Chordata; class Mammalia; order Diprotodontia; family Vombatidae; genus Vombatus; species Vombatus ursinus. The sequence goes on from NW_020954590.1 coordinate 60,348,225, forward strand.
AATACCTTGTATTTGTTTCAAACAAAACAACCTCACCACCACTACTACTACCACCAAAAAACAAACAACTTAAGCCAGTGAATGCCTTAGGATGAGACAAATTATATCTAATAGCATGAGGGTTTCATATTTTGTTCTATTATAATCCAGTAAAATCTGATGGAGGTAACTGCATTGATATCTTCAGTAATGAGAGACTGAGTTGAATGTAATAATTAAGTCTTTAAATTCTTCAGAAGGGAAATCTTTCCTTTAGATTTAAAGACCCTGTCCTCCTCTCTCCCTTCCCTCTGAGTAACAGTGAGTCAGCTAAGTTCCAGTCTTGGAGACAATCCCCTACACACCAATTGACCAGGAACTGATAAAAAGATTAAAATGATAGAAAGAAAATTCATTCCTATTAGCAACTCATCTGAGTGAGCAGCAAGAAACAAAAGTTGTCCCTTGTTTTAAGAGACTCAGATCTCCTGACAGTAACTTTAATTACAAATGAACCTCATGAATATTTTGATTTATTAGTGAAGAGTAAAGAAACAGTGAGGAGATTGATCATTTCCACCTCTTTCAGAAGAAATGCAAAGCCATTGACCAGCAACAACTTATAACAAAGAACTTAACCTGAGTGTTTCAAGAGAATTTCTAAATACTCTAAACACCACAATTAAACTGTACAAAATTAGTCTAAATCACAGACTTTTTAGCACTCTGTCAAATAGTTAATTTACTCCTAGAGTACAGTCAGTTTTTTTCATGTAAAGATACTCAAGAAATTGTACTAAAAAAAGAGATGAGGGCGTAAAATAAGTCTAACATGCATAGAAATCATGTCCAACTTGCCTTGTTATTTCATTAAAGCTAGACAAGCTTATTGGCATGTTGAAATGCCAGTACATATCTGTATTATATATAAAACTAATGATGTGAACAAAAGTTGCCTAAACTTTTTTTTAAGATAAAGTCCTTAAAAGCAGAAGAATAAAAAAAATCTGAATGTAATGTTTATGAAATTCACTTTTATAGCTGTCATGCTTTCTGTAACCATGGTGAATCAATATTAAAAAAAAAACATCATAATGAAGGATTGTACATTTCAGGCAAATTGATTACTAGTAACAAAATGAAGAAAACATATCATCACTGAATATGAAAGAGTACAATGAAATACATGTCTGATATAAATACTTAACAATTTGGGTCAGACCTAATATATGAAGAATTACCAGAGTGTCAGTTGCCCCAGCTTTAAAAACAACAATAGCAGCATCAAAAACCTTCAGTTTCCTTGGTTTAATGTGGGTGAAATACACTAGCACTCCAATAGAGATAGAACAAGATTATTTAGGAAATAAAGGATGAACACCTTTGTTAGTCATAAATCAGTTCACTCCTGTGCATAAAACTTTGAAAATCCTTCCAAATAAGTTACCAAAATACAATTCTGATAAAAGATAGGTATCTAGTCTTCCTTTCAGCTTACCTGCATCCCTTTAAAGCACTGATGAAAAACACATACCTCAGATATGAAGAAAGGATATTATACTTTGCTCACATATCCTAAAGGTAGGTGTGAGGGAACTTAACAATAGAACAGTTCTTACTGTAGGAAATACTCTAAATGAAAACACTGATGCACTACTAGAGCATGAAAAGATTAGAAAGGTGATCAGGTAGTTTTGTTGTAAGTGTTGATGTTTAATACAAATTACATTTTTGGATAGTGTTTTCCTGTTCAAGTGTTATTTAATTTTAACAACTCAAGTCATTCTAGTCTGTAAAAAGTTAACAATGCCAAATACATATGGTTCATATCATTTTTATTTGTCCAGGAAATAGCTATGCCCTTTCACAGAAGGGCAATAGATTTTGGGCAAATCAGTGACTCATAATGAGCATGCATGTAGTTCACTAAATCTAATAGGGTAATTTTCACATGAACTTACTTTCTAGACATATTTTCTACATCCTGAGCATATTTTTCTTAAACCTAGGCAAAGAAAAATATGTTTATCCTTATTTAATTTCATCTTATTTGATTTAGTCCACCATTCTAGTGTGTAATAAATGAACTGTTTGAATGCCAGTTCTATCATTTGATGATTTAGCTATCCTTGTCAGCTTTGGAAAATTCTCATATTTGGTAAACATACCAGATATGTTTTAATCTAACTAAATGACAGAAATATTGAACAGAATAGGGATTAGAATAAAATCCTGCCTCCACTGGAGATCTTCCTCAAGTTTAACATGAATACATTCACAGAATCAGAAGGGACCTTACCGGCCAGCTATTACAACCTCTACCTAAGCAAGAATCTCTCCTGCTCCTTATAATTTACCTGAGAAGTAGCCATTCAGCTTCTACTTGAATGTCTTAGATGGAAGAAGTCATTACCTTCTCAGATAACTTATTCCATTTTCAGAAAATTCATATTGTTAGGAGGCTGTTTAAATCAATCCTAAATTCGCCTCTCTCCAACTGCCAGCCCTTGCTCCTAATTCTAATATTTGGTGTTAGAGCAAATCTAAGCCCTTTTCCACCTAAAGATAGTCACCACTGAATCAATCCAGGATGATTAGATCCAGTCATTCCAACAATTATAAATGCACCTAATTTTAAGTCAATAGTTTTAGCTCATCTCTTAGTTTCAGCAGCAGCCTGATGTTGTTGAGAGGAGTAGATAACTAAGGTCTCTTTCACATTTCTACTAAACATTCTAGTTCAAAGATGCCTTCACAATTATTATCTCATTTTGTCCTCACAACAACTACCAATAAGAAAGTTTAAGTGACTAGCCCAATACTACAAAGAATTAGAAGTCAAATAAAAAACCTTGTTTTTTTTGTTTTGTTTTATTTTGTTTTTTGTTTTGTTTTCTTTTGTTTTTGGCTCGATCTTATGTTCTTCAATTCTGATTACAAAGATCCCTTCTAACTTTAAATTTCAATAATTCCAACTCTTCTAGTGGTTTCAGGAACAGAATGATGTAAATGGAAGAGCACTGAATTTTGAAGTCAGCTGAGTTCTGGGTTGAAATAAAATTTCTAGTACTGATTAGTTTTATTCTCATGAGTTAGTCACTTAACCTCAATCATATTGTTGAAAAGGACCTCTGAAGCCTTCTTTGCCCACATTTTTTAACAGGGAAAACAATACCTCATAGGATTTTGTCAAATGGGACATAGACATAATGTTTTTTGTCAAACCTTAAAGTTCAAAATAAATCTCAAGGCTATTTCTGAGTGCTGTTAATATAGTATATAGTTCAAATAAAATTTAAAATTGCTATTTTTATAATATTTCAATGTAATTTATTACAGTTCAGTTAGAAACAGTCCTTGGACATGATATTAACCTATCATTTGAAAAAAAAATCTATCATATAACTGGATGAAATGACTATCTTTTGTAATTTAATAAAAGAATGCAGGTACAGTCTCATATCAGCTCAATGAAAATCTATTTAGTAAAACTCTTGTAGCAGACATGGGGTAGGGGATGATATGTACTTCATCTTTTTCCCATGAAGTTAGGACTTCTTCTGAAAGGTCTCTATATTTTGAAAGCTTTTCATTGCATGTAGTTCAGAGATCATGCATATTTGATATGATGACATCTTTTAAAAAGTGTTTTTGTACATTTTCCATGAATCAATGTTTTATTTGGGTGATTGAAGAAACAGTTTTATTTGTGATAATGTCCCAGTTTTATAGTTCATCTGTTAGTTTAATGAAGGATAGTGTATTTCTTATGTACAATTCTGGAGAACTATCATATCTTGTTTGCCATTCAAAACCCATCAAAACATATTCTCTTCTTCCTTTTCCAGTCTACTTACACTTTACTCCCCTATATGATCCAGTGTCACTTTCTCCTTGTTTTTCCTCACATAAGACTTTTCATCTCCAGATTGAACACTTTCACTGGTTGTGTCCCATAACTAGAATTTTCTCTCTGAACTCTGCCTCCTGGATTCTCTGGCTTCCTTCAAGCCCAGCTAAAATCCTACTTTCTGAAAGAAGCCTTTGTTGAACCCTGCTAATGCTAGTGCTTTCCCTCTATTGATTATTTCCAGTTTATCTTTTATGTAGAATCATTGCACATAGTTGTTTTCTTATTGTCTCTCCTATCAGATGATAAATTCCCTGGCACCCGGGACTATATTTTGTCTTTCTTTAAATCACCAGCACTTACAGTGATTGACATGTAGTAAGTTCTTAATTAACTGATTGTCAGTTTGTCCTTATTAGGCCTTTAATGATTGTACTTGGAGTGATTTGTATCTACTTTTTCTTTGCATAAACTGACATCAGTTAAAAAGTCCAAACTATTCACAAGGATAAGCTTTCTTTTCTTCCCCTTACTTACTTTTTAAATTAAAAAAAAATTTATTTATGGAATAAAACAAACATTTTTATAACACAGTGAAATAAGATGATTGCACATGAAACTGAAAATCTCTTATGCATAAATTGTTGTTCCTTTCAAATATATAATGACTTATCATGTAAATTTATTTTCCCCCAATTTTTCCCTCTCTACTCCCCCGACCTAGATATGGCTATCATTAGACACAAATAGGTATAGATATGTGTGTGTGTCTGCATGTGTGTAAAACTGTTCTATGCACACTTCTATTTATCAGTTCTCTCTCTAAATGCCGATAGCATCTTTCTGCATATGTCCTTTATAAGTTAATTTGGCTATTTATAATAGTCAAAATAACTTATTCACTCAAAGTCATACTTAAAACAATATTGCTGTTTCTGTATACAATGTTCCCTTGGTTCTGCTCATTTTGATCTTCATTATTTAATTCAAGTTTTTCCATTTTTTTTCTAAAATTATTGAGCTCATCATTTCTTATAGCACAGTAATATTCCATCACAATCATGTACCACAATTTCTTCATTTATTCCTCAATTGATGGGCATCCATGTCATAACATTTTTAGAACATAGAAGTTCTTTTCCTTTTTACCTAATCATCTTTGAAAATACGCTAAGCAATGGTATTGTTGGGTCAAATGTTAAAGGTACTTTAATAACTCTTCGGGCATAATAACAGATTGCTCTCCAAAATGGTTGGATCAGTTCACCATTTCACCAACTGTGAATTCGTGTCCCATTTTTTCTACATTCTCTTCACTTTGTTCTTCTATCATTTTAGCAAATCTGGTATATATAAAATGATAGCTCAAGATTGTTTAATTTGCTTTTTACGAATCAATAATGATTTAGAGCATTTTATGTAACTATAAATTATTTTGATTTCTTCAATGGAAAACTGTTTTTTCATATCTTTTGACCATTTATCAATTGGGAAATGACTCATATACTTTTAGATTTGACAAAATTCTTTATATTTTTTAGAAACGAGACCTATATCTGAGAAAATGTCTACAAATTTCACCCCCAATTTTCTGCTTTCTTTCTGATCTTGCTCCTTTTGTTTTATTTGTATAAAAACTTTTAAATTCAATATAGTCAAAATTATCCATTTTACACCTAACTTTTTTCTGTATCTTCTATTTATTCATAAATTGTTCACCTATCCATAAGTCTGATAAGTAATATGTTCCATGTTCATCTAATTTTCTTGTAAAATCTCTTTATATCTAGGTCATGTATCTAGTAAATCTGTTTTTATTTTTATAAAAAAGACAAAAGAGTTAAAAATAATTTTGTTTATATAGTTCCTGGGTTTGTTTTGGCAGGTACACTCCAGGTATTTATATTGTGTAGAGTTATTTTAATATTTTTTTTGCTATTTCTTCTTACAGAGTTTTGTTTGTGACATATAGGAATGGTGATGATTTATGTGGATTTACTTTATATCCTGATACTTTGCTAAAATTATTAATGGTTTCAACCAACTTTTTAGTTGAGTCTTTGGGATTTTCTAAATATATCATCATATCACCTACAAAAAAAGATAATTTTATTACTTCATTCCCTATGCTGATTTCTTCTACTTCTTTTGTTATTGCTATTGCTAGGATTTCTGATACAATATTGAATTGGTGACATTGGACATCCTTACTTCACACCTGATCTTACTATGAAGGTTTCTAGTTTATTGCCATTACAAATAATGCTTGCTGATGATTTTAGATAAATGCTTTTTTTTAAATTTTGGGGAAAATTGATTTATACAATTACTTTTAATTGTTTTTCTAAGAGAAATGGTTTATCAATTTATCAAAAGCTTTTTCTGCATCTATTTATATATGATTTTGTTTTACTTTTTTATTAATGTAATCAATTATGTTAATATTTTCTTTATGTTAAACCATCCCTGCATTCCTGATATAAATCCCACTTGATCATAATGTACAATATTTGTAACATACTGTTATAATCTTTTAGCAAGTATCTTATTTAGGATTTTTGCATCCATATTCATTAATGAAATTTGTCTATAATTTTCTTTTTTTGTTTTTATTCTTCTTGGTTTACATATCAGTATCATATTTGTTTCATAAGGATTAGCTTTCTATAATTTCCAGTCCTAATCAAATACCATGACCTGTATTTTTGTAAGAAAATTGGCATGACTCTGCTATTCATTGCTTCTTTTTTGTCAAGATTATGAAAATTATGTCCATGGATGGTTTTTTTTGTTTTTACCTTTGTATCTTCACTGTTTCATAGGCTCTATATGGAGGTAAATCAGTTTCAACAACATTACACAAGTACCATGTTTACACACACGCACACACACACATACACATGTATATATGTGTGTGTATGTATGTATGTATATACAGAGAGTCAGTTGCTCAGTTACCTGATATGTCCATAATGTTTTTGAAAATTTTGAATTCATATATCATCTTTTACTAGAACATCTATCGATCCTTTTTTTTTTTGAGGAGGAAACACTATTCTTTTTGTAATAGTTTTGGCATGAAGGGTCCTGTGTTTTGTCAATATATGTGGGATTTTGTTTTGATAATTCCAAATATAATAATTATAAACTAAATATAATTCCAAATATAGATAACTCTAAATATAGAAGCTGTTAAATGGAACAACAGAGAGAACACTGGATCTGGAGTCAGTAAGACATGATGAGTTCAGATGCCTTATAAACTTATTAGCTCTGTGACTCTTGACAAGCTATTTAAGCATTATCTACTTTCTTTTTTCTTATTTGTAAAATGGCGACTATAATAGCACCCATTTTTGAGGATTGTTGAGAGAATAAAATGAGAAAATATTTATAAAATGCATAGCAAACCTTAAACTATTAGATTAATGCTGTTATTAAGTTAATTGTTTTCTATTTTACTCTTAAAAAGGGTGAGTTAAAATTGTCATTGCATAGGTGGTAATTGCTCTAAATGTGTCATTCCTAAGGAGTCTGACTTCAAGATGCCATTAGGTCTCTTGACCTGTGCTACTATCACATTAACTTTAGTAGCTTTATATTTAATATGGCTTGCCTGGAAAAGAACAAGTTATTTGCAACTAAAAGTTTAGTTCCTTGGTTTAATTCGTGTGGATTTAAAGACAAAGCTTTCACTTTCTATTTTTCCTGGACACATATTAAAAATATTATACTTATTAAATCCAAATGACATACTGATATCTTTGGAGAAAGTTTCTGTGAGATTAAGAAACCTAGTTAGGGTATTTTTCTTTCCAATAGAGCCATATAATTAGATGTTATCCTCTTGTATCCATGATTAATATTACCTGTAAGCCATATTCTGTTCTATTTAGGAGAAAGGATAACAGATTTAAGAATAGGAAGAACCAGAAGGGCTTAAACTGACTCCCTGAAACAATGTCCCATGTTATATCAATTTTTATAGACATTATCTTTTGTGGTATATTTTAAATTGAAAAATTTTTACATGGACATCAAGTATTATAGAATGCTCATTATAATAAGGTTAATTTTAAAGTACTGTATTCCTTTTAAGAATTACATTTGTTCATTCTCATACCCTGCAAAATTAGGTTGCAGTAGCCAGTGAGAAGGCTGTTGAATCTGCAAAATATCGTAATTTCTCTCACAACTTGTTTTGTTAAGGGTCTACCTCTGTCACTACTTGTACATAGAGGGGGATAGAAAATATATCAATAAATTCCTTGAACATATGGTAGTAACTCTAACAATATCTGTTTTTTTGAAACAAGAAAAACTCTTGTCTCTCATAAATATCAATCAACAATTATGAATTCATACAAATACATTCCAGGACAGTCACTGTTGACTTTAAAAAAAAATTGGTCTGCATGTTGAAAAGTGCTCTTTATAGTGGGGGAATCAGTTACTTCTTTTACCTTGCAGATTTCACAATTCACATTATAAATTTAGAAGTTCAAGAAATATCATCAACATAAAAAAAAGTTTAAAGCAACTATTTTCACACACACAAATATGCATATGCATATATATGTACACACATATGTACATATACACACATGTGTGTGTTTTCATGCTCATTTTCTCATGGTGTTCAAAGGGTAAGAAATTACACTTAAGGAAGGATGGGTCAAAAGTGTCCAAGAATTAGCACAATCTCTTAGAGGTCTCTGAGTCATTTATTTGACTAAGATTTACTAGGATTATTCCTTAACTGGACAACATAACAAAAATTGAAATTGTTGTGCTTTAGGGACTACTTAAACTTCAGTCCATAAAACAATTAAGAAATGGTTGATTTTTTACAAAAGAATGATTTTATCTCCATATCCATCACTATGGGACTAAGTTGATTTTATAAGACATTCACTGATCTTAATTGTAAAGGCAAAAGTAGAGTATTGATAGAGTAGTATTGTTTCCCATTACTCAAAAGTACTAATAGCCGCAACCAAGATACCACAGGTAGAAAGCTTACTTTTTCCCTTAGAAAAAGAAGACAATAGAGAGAGAAAATAGGATTGCCTTGCCATTATCTTCAGGGCCAGCACCTTAATCTGCTCAGAAATTTATATCCTCCTATAACTGTATTGACACTTTGCTGGTGCTTTGCATCACACCATATAGGGGTTGTTGGCATTTATGCTGGCATGGTGGATTGCTAATGTGTCAGCAGAAACAATTTTATTCACATCAAAGTTGGCACAAAGCTTAAATTTACAGTCTCAAGAGACAGTAAATTTCATTGCTTATACATCATGATGGAATGTAGTTGTTGCTGCATTATCATTAATAATACAAGACACAAGGGTTGCTTCTCAAAAACAAATAGAACAATTCAGAACTCACAAATATAGGGGAGGTTGTGGCACTCATTACATTGAGACATCTTAATTTTGGGGTTCTCACATCTTGATTTAGAAAAGCAAATCCTAATGCAAACTGAACTTAACTCTAAATAAAGCTCAAGACAGGCTATTTAGAAAGTAAAATAAAACATAGAAACAATTTACAACTATAGATCTCTATTAATTCAAATTATCAGTGAAAATATCTTTTTAATATTGAACTGTTGTATTGTTGTTGTTGTTGTTGTTGCATAGGAAAATTTGGTTTTGCAAAGTTATACCGTGTTAGAGAGCTACATGATTGAGTTCAGAGTTTAATAACCCAAGTATGTGCTGATTTGAATTCAAGATTTTTTTTTAATGGCTAACTCCAAAAGTTACAAAATCTAAACAATCCAGGAAATATAATCTAACATATCTATTCCTGGTATGGTGTCTAAAATGTTTTTAAATGTCCAGTGTATCATTCTTGCTATGAAAGGGGACTAGAAGAGGAGGGGAGCAAGAGGGAAAGATAAAACAAACAAAAAAACCATAACTCTCAAAAGCACCATAATAAAATAGAAAAGCCTAAACATAATCATTTGAATAGGCAAAGAAGTAGAGGTCAGTTATTTAGAATGATTACTAAATTATTTATTAGTAATTATTTATGTGTTATTTAATAAACCTTTTTCATTCTTGATCTGAATCTCATTCCACTTAACTTTTTAAGGTATGTTCTAAATGACCAATGGTTAACCTCCATATATAGGATAAATTATTCATAAATTTATAACACTCATATAGTTGTAAAATTAGTCTGATTGTGAAATCTAGTTATCATGTTTTAAAGATTCAATTATTTCTATTAAGTCTAAAATTATGGTTTCAACTTCAATTTTAGCTTAATTGTAAAATTTCTATTTAATGCTTTCCCACAGAAATTATTTTTAAAACCTTCAACTTTTTAATCTGTGGCACAACATAATCAATGGAATACCATGATGCTTTCAGTGAGGATTTCCTGTACCCTCTACCATACAGAAAGAGCTTCTAATTAATGGAATGGCCTTTTAGAAAATAAGAAATTAGTAAAAATTTAAATACAGGTATAGCTACAATGTTATCAAAGTTTCAAGGGTACCTAAGTATTAACTAAGGATGCTAAATCATCAAGTCAGAAAACATATTTAAAGCTATGAGTCCTTTCTCCCCTCTTTTTTAATTCAATTAAAAAGGACTTTTATAAAATGTCAACATTCTAAATTTCCCTAAATTATTATTTGAGATAAAATTTTATTTTAAAATATTAGTACTGTTTTACATTCATTTAACAATAAGATGGCACACTTTTCAATTTCAAAATTATAGTTTAAAAGCATTTTACATAAATGACATTCAAAATATTTCTGTGGGATATATGCATTTTTTTATTCTTACAATCATTTTTTAAAATATAATTTTTTGAATATGTTTGAAAAACATACTATATTCATCTCTAAAACACCCTGATAAAAATATTTTTCCTACAATAAAATGTATATTGATGATATTAAGTAAAAGTTGATTAAAAAGAAAACCTACATATCACAGCTTCAGGAAAAAAAAAGAGGGGAAGCAAAGAGTTAACTTTCCTCTAATAATCACTTAAACCTTGTAAAATGATCAAAGGTATTTCTGTTATAACAAATCATTTAATTTTATTAAAATGGAACAAAAAATATCCCTCTCTTATGGAAACACAACAAAGAAATGTCTATAACATAGAGGTTAAACAGAAATTCTTGAATGTTATAATTTCATAATTCAGTTAAATAATTCACAACCAAATAAACTCAATTAATGTTATAAAAGAAACTCTCTATTTTCAATCCTTTTATTTTCAGTAATCTATCATGCCAATACAAGGTAAAATCATCATGAAATATGTCTATATATGTATGTGTACTTTTTTCTGCTCTTCAACTTGGAAAAAAATGAGAAAAAGAAAAAAATACCCTGAAACAATTCTTGTAATATATCACTAAAATCTAGATAAACTGTATCTACATCATATCCCTCACCTGGTAACTGTCAAAAACAGAATTGAATTTAAATTTAGGGTGTCATCACCTATTCCTGTCATGTTCTAATTCTCATTCATCTCTGACTACTCTCTTCCTGCCTCTTTGTACATTCTGAAGGTAATCATCCCTCACTGCACTGGGTTCAGCAATTTAGTTAAGTTCAAATCTCCCTTTTAATATTTACTACTCAGGTATTTTCTAGAATCTCTCTTTTGGGTATTGTATCTGGTCAGCGACTTTAGCTTTTCCTTTTATCTGAATGACTCCTAAATCTCTACACAAATACTTACTTCTATACTTAATTCTTATCTATAATTTTCAAATGATGACTGGATATCTCTAATTGACTGTCTTGTCCCAGCCTGTAACTCAAACTGCCATAAATCTAAGTCATCAATCTTCCCCATAAAAACAATTTCTCCTGATTATACTGTTTGCATTAAAAAAATTTTTTCTTTCAGTGATATGGACTTGAAAACTTGAAATTATCATTAACTCTTTTTTAAAGAAATATTTTATTTTTTCCAATTACATGTAAAATAATTTTAAACATTTTTTTAATTTTGAGTTCCAAATTGTCTTTCTCTCTTTATTCCTCCTTGCTGAGCAGGTTGGCAATTTAATAAAGGTCATACACGTGGAGTCATGCAAAACATATTTCCATGTTAGTCATGTTATGAAAGAAAACACAGACAAAAAAACTCATGAAAAAATAAAGTAAAGAATAGTATGATTTGATCTTCCTTCAGACCCTATTCAGTTCTTTCTCTGGAGACAGATAGCATTTTTTCATCATAAATTCTTCAGAATTGTCATGGATCTTTGTATTGCTGAGAATAGCTTAGTCATTCACAGTTGATCATCATACAATATTGGTGTTACTGTGTACTATATTTTCCTGGTTCTGCTCACTGAACTTTGCATCAGTTCATATAAGTATTTCCAGGTTTTTTTTTTCTGAAATTTCATGCTCATAATTTCTTATAGTACAATATTTGATAATTCTTTTTCATAATCCTTTTCTACCTCAAAACCATTAAGAGATTCTCTATGACTAAAGAAAAAAATGTCTAACTTTCTTATCTCAGAATTAAACATTCTCCATGACTCCAGAATGACTTCAGATTGACTTTTAATTTTCATCTTTAAAAATATTCTCTTTTTTTGAGGTGAATTCACAAATTAACAAACTCACAAACATTTTGAGATGTAGAGAACAAGAAAGAAGACTATTCAAAAAGCTTAAATTCTTCTACCAAGCTTATTCGTTCTACAAAATGTATATGTATAGGCTTAGTAAGGTAGTAACAAATTACTGTAATTATGCTGTTTTCTGCATTGTTCTTGCTTTCCCTCTGTGTAACATTTAATATCTTATTATTATTTTGTTTGTGTTTATCACTACACACCAATCCACTTTCATAACCCCAGTAGAAATCCTTCATCATTAAAATATCTGGATATTCAAGGAAAACAAATCAACATATTGGTCACATTGTCTAATGTTATCAGATATGTATGGAAATTTTATATCCTATTACTGTACTATTTAGTACAATTATCAATTGTTTCAATTAATTTTAGCTAAATCTCTAGGGGTCTTTACCTAAATCATCATATCATTTGTAAATAAAGGTAATTTTTTTGTCCTCTTCCTATGGTTATTCTCATAATTTCTTTTTCTTCTCTTATTGCTATGCTAATGTTTTTATAGAACTATATATTAATGCAAACAGGAAAACACACACACACACACACATACATCTTTGGAGACAATGATATTCTAGGTTTCTTTGTCGTATAGCATCACAGGTAAAATGTGTGTATTGAAAAGGTGAATCTTTAAAGTTTTGGGAAGCTTGTGTTCAACAAAAGTGCTTGATAGTTTCCCCAAAATAGTCAAGGTTGTCCTCTTTTCAAACTCTTGGTCAAGATAATTGGACATCCATGTTATTGGCAGCAGCCAGATAAACATACTACTTAATAAACTCTACAGGGTGTTCATTCACATGAATATTAAAATTAGGGCAATAAACATTCATCATCCATTTGTCTTTCCTGTATGGATATCCAAACCAGACTATTTTGAGTGATTATAGATCTTTCTCAACAGGTTTTTCAATGTCTTAGGGCTTAATACAATTGATGCAATGTCATATGAAAAGAAAAGCATGTTGAAGACATCAACACTCACAGAGAATACCTCCTCAATTTGTATTTTGCACTGGATCACTTTCATCACAGGGAAGAATACTGTTGGTGAATATAAATCTTCTTGTTTTTAATGCCTCACCTGATCTTATCAGAGGGTAATTGAACAAGATTATTTTCATTGTTATATCTTCCAAGGAATCCTGAATCATCTTGCTAAACACATAGAAGACATGTTGTAATAGAACCTGTAGGGCACTATATAAGTCTTGGAAAATGACTCCTTTTTCATTAATTTTTCTCCAATGCTACCAATTGGATGTTATTTTTCTTCCTCTAAAGCACATTGCATGTGATTTGTACTTCTTCTAGGGAATGATTTCCTAATCCAGTCATTTATCAAAATTATTTCTATGCTAGTCTCTACTTCCCTACTTCATTTTAGGCTGGTTGAAGACAGGAGTTATGTCATTCATTTTTGCATCTTCAATAGAAACTAGAAATAGAAACTTGCTTATAGTAAGCACTTAACTTTCTATTGAATGAGTGAAATTTTATACAAATTTATACTAAAACCTATACGCCTCAACCAAGCTTCTGAGTTTAAAAATGTACAGCATACAGTCATGTAATTTAAAAATATGTGAGTCAGAAAATACAATTGTGGAAAGTAAGTTAGAGCTGTTTGACAAGTATGAATATATGATGCTATAAACCCTTATTATGGAGACTGTGGCCACTGCAAATGTTGTGCATTAACTGTATAATGATTTCCCATCCTGACAAACATATCTTAATAGACTGTATAGCTCCCACCTCATTTACTTATTCACTCAGATGAAATGGAGAAGAAAAATAATTTAAAGTCCAGTAAACTTTAAAAAGATGCATTATTAAATTTATTGCCTGTTGGAAAAAATGAAATTAAATGAGTATTGTGTTCTTTATTTAACTCATGATCCAGAGAAATGTGGGCAAGCAAGAAGGCAGATCCTGACAAGCTAAATGTTACCATATCCAGCTTCTCCTAACTACACAGTTATCTTATATTCCTTTGTTTGACACAGTTGTTGTCACAAAATAGGCACAATTCAGCCCTTTTTTATGTTTTTGGGCAAGTTTATGAACAGAGACAGAATTCAAAAGGTAAATTCTCTCATATGTCTGAAGAAAGTGGTATAGTACATACTATTGTTTTGACCTTTTCAACATTCTCCATTTTGACTGGTTGTCGGTTCTAATCATAGGTTACTGGGTTTGTAAACATCAAATGATGAGCACGGAAAGCGAATCAAATTACAGAATACTGAAAAGGTCATAGTATGACAACATTACCTTTCACAGAACAGATGGGACAGAAAAAGTTCTTTTCTATTTATACACAAATATCAATAGTGAGTGTCATTAATTACAGCATCTTACAAGTGTATATATACATAAATATATGTGTATGTATACCTTTGTAAATGTATGGAAATATATTACCTTTAGAATTAGAAGTCTTCTTAGAGATTATCTAGTTAAATCACTGAAGAAAGCTTCTAGAAGTCAGATATTACATATATGACAGTACTAAGATCTGCTTCCGGTCTCATGATCTTCATCAAGATAGACTCTTCTATGTAGCTATGCATAACTAATAACAATAGCAATCATTTCATTAGCACTTTAAGGTTTGCAAAAAGTTTTTTATATGTAACTCATTCAATTCCCACAACAACTCTGTGAAGAAAGTGACATTATTAACCCTGTTTTGCAGATGAAGAAACTCTGGCAAGGAATGGTTGTGATTTGCCCAGGTTCACACACCTAGTAAACACCTCAGGCAGGATTTGAACTCAGGTCTTCCTGATTCAAAGTTTCATGCTCTATCCACTGCACCACCTAGCTATTTCATTGCATGTTGATGACCTGGCTATAACTCCTAACAAACTTTCTTGTGTTGACCATTTCCTAACCATTTTTGGAACCTTTTGTAAAAACCTCACAAAAAAACCATATTGCTATCAAAGTTCCTAAAACTACATATTAATATGAAAATGAGGTTTTAATTGACCATGTAGATGGTATAAAATTGTATTGAGTTGGAAATACTGTTAATTTTATTCTTTTTCCCTCCCTATCATGAGGAAGATGCTAAAAATAAGGTCATTTGGGCAGAGGGGGGTCTAAACCTCTTTGTATATCAATT
The DNA here is from genome assembly GCF_900497805.2 of Vombatus ursinus. Taxonomy (NCBI): domain Eukaryota; kingdom Metazoa; phylum Chordata; class Mammalia; order Diprotodontia; family Vombatidae; genus Vombatus; species Vombatus ursinus. Next base: position 60,363,837 of record NW_020954590.1, read on the forward strand.
CTCCTCTGCTTGAATTTTTCCCCTTTTTCAAAGTGTTCCTTAAGCACCTTATATAATGACTAGATTTTAACAGTTAATTTCCATAATATAAATAAGCTTTTGAAGAATTAACTTCAGGGTAAAAAATTTGGCTACATCTAGAAAATGGTGCCAAACCATGATTGATGTTCACTGATTGTTGGTTATGAAAATGTCTGAAACTTTTCCCACATTTCACCCTCTCCCCCCAAAAAAAGACCTTTAAAATAGAGCTCAGAAAAGTTCTCTTTCATCCCCATTCAAAGTAATTTCCTCCTCTTTGAGTTTCACATATCCTTATAACTTTTCCATGCACTTACCAAAATTTAATTTGCATTACAATTCTAATTTGCTTTAAAATTTACATCTAATTTGTAGATCTGTTTTATTACCCCTACTACATGTAGAATTTGTGAGTTGTACCATATATTTTAATCTCTCTATCCAAAATTAGAGGCTTAAATATGTTTATTGGTGAATTTAATTTTAAGTTCTGATGCTGTTCCTCAAAATATACTACTCTAATCCCCCACTATCCACTTATATTTATGGCAAGTAGATAAAATACCTATGCTGTAGTAATTACACATGAATACTCTTGTGTACTTATTGTCACACTCCCCAGTTCAGTGGAAAATAATTGTCCTGAAGGAAGGAACTATTTCTTCTTTTTTTTTCTTGTCTTGATATTGCCCCACACTGACAAGATGTCTGACACATAGCAGGTACTTTAAAATGGTTGCTGAATGTGCTTGAATTTTTGGATGAAATTTACTACACTTCTTTCAGAGAAGGTGTGTCTTCCTGATATTAACTATCAAATATTCTAGACAATAGACTGAATTCTTTCTCTGAGGAAGTATGTTTCAATCCTGTTTAAAGATCACAGAAATGGTCACTAAATGATTGTGAGTGCAGCATGCATTTACTTGTGTATGGAGGCATTGGAAAGAAGGGAGAACTTTTGAGGCAGAAAGACTGAAAAAGAAAGGTCATATCTAGGACACTGTAACTGAAAAGAATAAGAGAAAAGCCTTTCATTATTTTTAGTTTGAAATACCAGATACTATCCTGGTCAACATGGAAAACTTTAGGTAAAATAGAACATTCCATATGGTCTTACTGAAATGAGGTTCTTGGACTTATGTGACTATTAGAATCAATTTGAATGAAACATCTCACCTTTTTGGACATGTTCCTCCACTAGTGTATGTTTACCAAAACTGATCATCAATCAATTAATCAGTAAACATCCATTAAGTGCCTGCAACATGCCAAGCACTATGCTAACCACTTGGGATACAAAAAGAGGGAAAAGATAGTCTCTACCCTCAAGCAATTTGCAATCTAATGGGGGAAGATGACATGCAAATAAATATGTAAAGACAAGTTATATACAGGATAAGTAGGAAATAATTAATGAAGGCACTAGAATGAAGAGGGGTTGGGGAAGGATTCCATTAAAAGACGGGATTTTAGTTGAGACTTAAAGGAAGTTAGAGAGGATAATAACTAGAGTAGAAAAGGGAGGGTACTCCAGGTGTGTAAGACAGTCAGAAAAAATTCCTAGAAAAGAAAGATGGAGTGTCTTGATCATTGAACATCCAGGAGACTAGTGTCAGTATTTCAAAGAATGCAATTTGAGGAGTAAATTGCATGAAAACTAGGAAGCTAAAAGGGGGCTAGGTTACAAATGGCATTGAATATCAACCATAGTATTTTATCTTTGATCCTGGAGTAAACAGGGAGCCACTGGAGTATAGTGAGGGGTTGGGGGGGGAGGTGACATGATTTGACCCAAGCTTTAGGAAAAATCACTTTATTTGTTGAATGAAGGAAGGATAGATTGGAGTGGGGAGAGAACTTGAGGAAGGCAGACCCGCCAGTAGCCTTGTGCAATCCAGAAGTGAGGTAATAAGGACTTATATTAGAGTAGAAACAGTGTCAGAGGAGAGAAGGGGCCATATACAAGAGATATTGCAAAGATAAAATCAGCATACCTTGGCAACAGATTGGCTATGTGGGTGAGAGAGTGAGAAGTTCAGGGTGACTCCTAGGATTTAAGCTTGAGAGACTGGGAGAATGATTTTGTTCTCTAGAGTAATAGAAAAGAAGGGGAATGGAATTTAGGGTGGGAAATAATGAGTTTAAATGTCTCCTGGACATTCAGTTTGAGATTAAGACAATTTGAGAAGCAAGATTGGAAGTCACCAGAGAGGTTGAAGCAGATTAGGTAAATATGAGAATCATCAGACTAGAAATGATAATTAAAACCATGGGAGCTGATGTGATCATGAAGTGAAGTAGTATAGCAGAAGAGAAGGCCCAGGACAATGCACAGCAATTAATTTACTTACTATATTATTCTGATTGAACTAAAAACTTTTAGGCATTAAGTTAAGTTCATTACTTTCTGAAGGTGTTATTCATTAATAATAATAAACTCAAGTCATTGCATTAATGATATTGCCAAAGTACCTAAACAATTCCTTGTATATCTATAACAACTATTATCTGATTTTTTAAAGGTATCTAGTCTCTTTTGACATGGTTCTTTGCCCTATATATTTCATAGAGAAATTGGAGGTACAGAAGTTATGTTTCTTCTGTATTTCCTTCAAAAAGGATCTCTATGGGGAAGCTAGTTGGCACAGTAGATAGAGCACTGGACCTGGAGTCAGGAGGACCTGAGTTTAAATCCTCTGACCTCAGACACATGATACTTGCTGGCTGTGTGACCCTGGACAAGTCACTCAACCCCAATTGCCTTACAAAAAAACAAGCAAACAAATTTAAAAAAAAGGATGTCTATGTTTTTGAAAGATATGCTCATGCACAAGTCTTCTTTAATTCATTAATTAAAAGGGGATAAATTATAATTATTTTAATTATAAGCAATAACACTATGACTGCTGGTCAATTCTTAAAATTTAAAAATAGCAACTCACATTTGTTTTGGTTATAAAACTCTTTGTATGTATTCTTATTTGATCTTCGTGAAGATCCCATGAGGTAAATATGCAGGTGAGATAGGTATTGAGGTCAATTGCATTAATGCTGTGAGTATTGATTGTTATAATTCCTGTGAAAATATGCAAAGCCCATTTTGGGGGGGTTGAGTTTATATACATACATATTTATACTGAATATGATAGGATCAGAGTCTACTCTATACATTCTTTGGTGGATATTAATCTCAGATTTATTTGAAGATGGGAGGAAAATACAAAATGAGTCCTGTGGAAATGGATAATATCTCTCTTCAAAACAAAGATGAGAAGTGGCTCTCAGGAATATGATCTAACCTATGTTCCCATTGCAGGTCTTCTCATAAAATCAAGAATCCTTGTTTTACTGTTCAAATTGAAAAAAACTAATTCAGTAGGAACAACTCAAGACAAAAGGCAAAAGACCAATAGTGGAAAAAAAAAACAGAATGAGAAAAGAATGACTAGGCACAAGTAGAGCAAGATAAAAAACAAATAAACAAAAAACTTTGGAAGGCATAGTCACCTGTAGGCTAAATGGGTGTGATATACAAGTGGATTGTAAAGAGCAAATGAAGTGATATATGTAAAGTGGATGAAATTTAGCAAACCTCTTTCAAATAATGTATGTGTTCCTGACTCCAAATATCAATCAGTCAAGAAAAAAAAGAATGAATTCTTTCTTTGGGTAACATTTTATACTGGTATGAAGTGAGTTGTTCCTTGGACCTCTATATTTCAAGCTTGTTTAAAGTTCTCATTTAGCGGACAGTATCCCACATGACTCTAAGATATAGGTAAATCCCGGTGGAGGAATTAGTCTCATTTATAGTTCATCACAATGATGAAGTCTGTAGTCTAGACAAAAAAAAAATGAAAAGTGCCTTAGGATTATAAACTGCTATTTTTTTCCTTTAATCCACTTCAAACTCCCATGTATTTACTCATCTGTGCACGTATACCCATCCAGGAAAGCAGAAGATCCTTGAAATGAAGGGTGATCAAATTGATTTCTTTAAATCCTTAGCTTAATAGTCCAGTGCTTGGTGCATAGTAGCTATCTGTTGTTAATACAGATTTGTTCAGTTGAATTGAATGTATCCAATAATATATGAGAAGCAAGGTCTAGGAGATAATCCTGCTGTTATATATATTAGTCAAATCTCTACATTAGACCCCTTTGGTTCAACATACTTAAAAGGGCATGTGGGAGAAAAAAAATAGACTCAAAGGAGAGAAACAATGGGATGGAAATTGAATTCCACAAGGAACAACAAAGTAACCCTGCTTCTTTAGCCTAGAAAAAGGAATGCCAATTACTCTCTTTAAGGTTGTAAAGGATTTTGTTTTTTTTTGTTTTGTTTTAATTATGGAGGATTCTAAACAATTCTGAATGTCCACAGGAGACTGAAGGAAAGGACATGGGGCTTACATCAAAGCTGGTGCAATTCTGGTTAGACACAGTGAACATCATATAAACTAGCATACTGGTAAAATATGGAAATGTGCTACTAGGGGAGCCTGTACTATTTCCAGTCCAACTACAAAGATATTAAAGAACACAAAGAAGCAAACAAACAAAAAACCAACCACTTTCCCTTTATCCTATAGCCATCTATTTTTTTTTTCTTGAACATAGAGAAGGCATAAATGGATAGTGTCTAGATATACCTTACATTTCTTTAATATTCTGAATTATTTTAAATGAATAATTTGGAAAAGAAAAAAAACTGAACAAGTATAGGCCTACTTGCTTATAATGTGTCTTTCAGAGTTTCAGTTTGGCCAAATGATGATTTAAACTTAGATTTATTTACTTTCACCTAAACCTCATATGACATTTCCACATGTTTAAACAAAATAAATGTTGCCCAAAAGGGTAATCTTCTGTCTATACTTTCCTCAAATGAATATGTATGATCCCTTTCAGTTTTGGATTGCTGTTAAAAGTACCCCCATAAAACATATGGATCATTTGGAAAGCTTTGTTGGTTCAAAGTGGCAGAATAGTAGACTCCTCTTTGGTCTGGTATTCCTGCCTTGCTTGTTGATCTGAAGGCTGGGCTAGACTTTAAAAGTGAGACCCTGTCCTGCACCTCAGGTCTGCTCTTGTGGCTACTGCTGCTGTCTTTGGATCTTGCTCCTTTCTGTCTACATGGCCCAAGGCCTCCCTACCCCAAAACACCACTGTCACTGCTGTGCACAGATATCCTTCTGACTCCACTATGCTTGGCACCTATCTCCATTGCAGAGCCCCAGTGTGGGTATGGTGATGCCCTGGTATGGGTCTGAGATCCTCTCTTGCCCTGATGCACAGACTACCACTGGGATCTGATGTGCTTTGATTTCATCATGCTCCTGGCAGAACCCACCACAAGTGTCTGAAGGCTTCCCTGTCCATCTCCCTATGCCAAACTGGTCTGGATAATGGACTCATTGTGACTTTTCTCAATTAGGATTTAGCCTGGTACATTGTTCTAGATCTTTTGGGAAGAGTTTGTGAAGAATAGTTCACTACATTGCCTCCTATCACTTCATTATCTTGGCTCTTCCCCATCACCTAGCCCACATATGGATTGATGATGGCTATTATGTTCATTGTATTTTCTTTCATTGTTGTTTCATCAGGAGGCTGACACATTCCATTTTTCCCAATGGCATACTGTGACCTTGGAGATAAGTTTTAGTAAATTTAATTTTGCTTTACTACATACTGAATGATGAATGACTCAAATGTTTCTTTAATGATTATACTGTTTATGTTTGGAAATTACAGGTGAGTATAGCACATGGGCCAATGTGTTGACACATCTCTTAGGAACTCCCCATGTACCTCTCTTTTTTCTTTGAATTTCCCATTAGGCCTGTATATTCTCTGTTTCTTAGTATAGTCTCTAATCCTCATAGTGTGTCATTTTTGTCCCTCCCACGGGTGCCTAGGAAGGGACCTTGCAGGGATTCCTTCTTAGGAAATCAAAGAAGAAATGAGAAAAAAAATATACCCACACAGTATGCTGGATCACTGAGTCCATATTCTATGCACACTTATGTTGAAAATTTTAAATTAAAGAATAGGGAAGAAAACACACCAATAATCCTTGTCTTGGCAGCTGTAGAAATTTTCTAACCCTATGCTTTCTTCGACGTAATAACATCAATGTTTTGTTCACTACCTTCAAACTTAGCTAGAGCAGTTATTGATGACGCTGAGTTGCTATATTTTTTACCACTTGCTCATTGTTCAGTATTGTCATTAAGTTATTTTCTTCATCAACCATTAGAAATGATTCAAGTATATTTAAGCTCTGCCTATTTTTCTTCGAATGTAACAATTATCTTGTTATTTATAATATTTTAAGTAGAGATTCTCTTCATATAATTAGATCTATGGTATGAATTGATACCTTACTCATTTGTAGATTTGAAATAGAAATGGCACATTAGATCAATCGTTTACCTTTTGGGGATGAGGAAGACACTGACTGTCCTTGTGGAAAATAGAATAGGAACAAAACAAATTTATTCCTAGGGATGTGGGAAGGAATATCTTACTAGGATGGCTTTATTTCCAATCAGAAATATTATGTGGAAATCATCCATTTTGAATACTGCCTGTGGTTAAGTTAAAGGAAAGTGACTAGATAATATTTTCTAATTGTAGTCAAGCTTGTTGTGAGGGCAGTTCAATTCATTGTGGATATATGGTGGTTTATAGATGGTAATGTCTACTTGGGAATAGCTATAACAGTTCTGCCCAATGTGAAGAGTTATATACACTTTCAGATGAAGTGACTATATTATTAGTTTTACTTAATTCTATTACTTTGATATAAGAGACTCTCAGGAAGTGGGAATAATTTGTAAATGTAATGTAAAAACAAAACACATCAATAAAACCTAAAATAAATAAAAAAGTAAATCCATTGTCATTTGCATAGCAATTGTCTCTAACTTGACCTAAGGGGTTTAGTTTTTCTAAAGGAGATTCTTGAAAGGGGAGGGAAGTCAGTAAAAGACCTCTGGTTTCCCTTACAAGCTTTACAAAGCCTAGGTTATTTGAGCACAGTATGTTCTAGATCCATGAAGAAGATTAGAATTCTACTACATTCTATTATCTATGAATATACAAAACAATGGAATCATTTGAAGTTCACTTTTATGAAATAAAAAGATTTAAAAGGCAATAAAAGAAAAGGTAATTAGCTCGTCTTTGACAAGGATTTGTTTGTTCTATTTTAATCAGATCTAAAATAAATTAAATATTAGATTATTTGTGAGCAGTCTCAATTCAATTCAGCAAGCATTAATAGAATTTTATATATTTTGTCCTGACTATTGTGCTATATGCAGGTGGAAAATATAAAGATTGATAAGAAACAGCCCCTGTCTTGATAAAACTTATACTTTAATACTGGGATAAGACATAAACACATAACTATATTATACAATATTACAGGACAAATGGATAAGATAAGTATAGAGCAAAGCATTATTAGAAGTTCATTGCAATCAGGAAGGATCAGAGAAAGCTTCACGGAAGATGAAGAATGGAATTTAGCTTTAAATGACGAACAATAATTCAGTTAAGAAAGATGAGGCAGAAGGACATAAAAGGCAGAGGTAAATGTTATAAGCAAAACTTGGAGTTAGGAAAGCACAGAGTGTTTTTAGGGGACACAGAATAGTCTGGTTTGACTGGAAGATGAAATATATGGAAAATAATAGTATGAGGTGAAGCTGAAAATAGTGTAGTATTGATAATTGTAAGCCTTGAATGCCAGGCAAAAGAGTTGGCAATTTCTGTGGCAAGTAATAGCAAAACATTAAAGCTTTTCCAGCAGACTTTCCTGTGACATAACCAGTTCTGCATGTTTGGAAAATTAGTCTAGCAGTAAAATGAATAAATAGATTAGAAGGGGAAGAGAAAGGAGGCTCATAGATTCATTTAGAAGCTATTTCAATAATCTATCTGTGCCTTTTTTTAAAGGTACTGAATAATCCTTTGAATTTGAACAAAGACAATCCACCTATTGATAGTTAAATATACTAATCTCCAAGTGGTTTAGCCTCTTTATATAGAATTTAACATATACACTCTACAATGTCCCAAGTTTAATAAGTATTATATGTGTAAAATAGTCCTTACCTATTTATGGAAATAGCACTCATGTATTATGAATATATTATATTAATTGCATTTTTGGTTCAAATGTAGATTGCAGATTTCAAAATAGATATAGCTAAACTATTTAGGACATTAAGTCTACTTAAAGCATAAATAAGGTTTACCTAAATAAATATCAATGTAGTTACCTTTCTCTACCTTTGAAATTAATTAAAAAAAAACTTAAGGCTTGAATCTTTCATTAGTGCCATCTTCTTTATTTTTTTTTCCCCAAAAGCTGGGACAATTTACTTTTTATCTTGTGCAGTTTTCATTTTTTTGATTTCGTGAAATATATCTCTTAAAAAACAGGCTTTTAAAAAGCCCATTGTGTTTTAAATGGAGCTACTTGACTATACCTTTAAAAACAAATCAGTTTGGCTTTCATTAAATGGCCAATAATAGTCCCAGCTGAAGCCTCCCTGAATCTTTTTTTAGGTCTTCATGCTTACAATGAGTGTAAATAGCAATTGTTTTCTGTTCTGGCCAGAAACTCTAAGAGTCTTCCCCTCCCAGATTGATGTCTTTGTGATGGTAAATTGAGTCATCTTTTGTCTCAACTTTTACCTAGCCCATTTTCATGGAATAGACATGACTTTAGACAAACAGAGACCTGGAAAATACCCTAATTTGGAAAGGTCAAGGTCACCCACTGCATCCTAGGCCAGTCATCTTTACCTTTGTCTTACTAGTGGGTTTTGATGACTGGAGATGAGGGTGAGAATGAGGACTTATTGCAGCTCTGCCTCACTTAAATTAAATCCAATTCACATGCAAGTCAAGACATCACAATGGTTATGTCATTGGTCCTCTTCAAGAACAAGAAGGAACAACAACAAAATTATTGCTTATTCTTATTAGCTTAAGTTAAAGTTAATTTGACGTAAGCATTACTCTTATGTGATTTAAAAGAATGATGTATATTGGTGACTTAAAGACAATTAAGGGAGAGGGAATTTTAAATAGCTATATTTATATGTTTAGTACTGATCTAATGTAAAGAATACTAGGCTCATTTGGTTAAGAAATGGAGTTCAAATCCTAACAGTCCAATTTATAACCTAGGTAAGGTAAAGGAACAATGTTATCCTTGGTATAGGAAACTCCCAGGTAAGAATACTCAATCTAGCACCTTTTCTGCAATTTATAGCCAATTTATGTCCAGAACAGATGTTTTAAACATGTGATCCATACTTGAGTTCTGACAATATATGACTGCCAACCTATTTCCTAAGACAGAAGTGGTCAAAGGGTATGAAGAGTTTTCAAAAAAGGAATTTTAAACAATTAGGATTCCCTCCCCACCCACCCACGATTCTAACCACATGCTTCTCTAATGCACTCTAATATTCCAAAAGCCTTTTTGGCTATGGCCATATCAAACTGCTGCCTCAGATTAAGCTCCAGACCATAAAACCTCCAGATCTTTTACCATTGAGTTGTTTTCTTAGCAATGTCTTTCTTATTTTGTACTTGTGAAGTCATATTTTTTAATTCAGTTTAAAATATTGCAATTATTTCTGTAAATGTTTCTCTGTTGTGTTTTGCTTAGTGTTCAAGAATGTTGAAATCTTTTTTTTTTCTTTTTGGGATTTTGTGACATCCAGTGGGTTAACTATCCTTCCTGGCTTTGTTTAATCTGCAGATCTGATAATCATGCCTTCTGATAATCAGGCTTCCATCCAAATAATGAATAAAAATGTTAGGCACCACAAGGGCAAACACAGATTCCTCCAGGGACTCCACTGAAGCCCTCCTTCTAAGTTGACATTGAACCATTTTTTAGTCATACTTAAATCTGGATAATCATACATCTTTGTGTCCAATCAATCATACTATTAGCTTATATCTGTTCATTTTTAAAAGAAGAATACCATGAGACATTTTGAAAAAATATTTTACTAGCATCTAGATAAGTTATTTCTATAGTAAAGTCCCTACTCTACCAAACTAATGATTGTATGCCATGACAATTCTCATTGAGGTCGTGCTGGTTCTTTGTGATCACTGATTCCCTTTTCTATTGAAAAGAAAAGGAAGCATTTTTATATGAAAAGTTTTTATGATACATTTTTAGATCTTGTCAGAATTGAAAGTCAAACTTACTGCATATAGTTTGAAGGCCTCGTTCTTATCCATTTTTTGAAAAATGGGTAAATATTTGTCCAGCTCCAATCCTGTTACACTTCCCTGTTTTCTATTCCCTTCCAAAGATTAATGACAGAGGCTTAAAAATCTTATGAACCAGTTCTTGCAGTACAGAATGTGGTTTACTTGTAGTTCACTTGACCTCATCAAAGGTAATCATATGTTGCTCTCACTGTGCCCCTACTTAATCTGATTCAAAGTCTATGATGCTAAGAAAATAAGCTTGAATACTCAAATGTGTATCTGATCCCTTAGATTTAGAAATCTCCTCCATCAATGTGGATTATCTATACCTATTCAGCTTGAGCAACTTTTGACTATGTGCTTCCATGGAATGGAAAACATGGGAAGAGAGAAGTATTCAAATTATAAATTTTCTTTATGTATTCAATAAAATTGTTGTTGGACTTTTTGATTTATTTTTGCTGGGTTAAGCTTAAAGCAATAACACTCATTTCTTTTGAATATTTAAGATTTCTACTAAATCAAATGATTTCTACCCAATTAATTCAATTTACTAACATTTAACTATGCCTACAGAATTAGCAAACTTGACAAAAATTCCTTATGTACAGAAGGGCCATCAAGAGTTTATCTTGTCAGTTTTCTTTTTAGCAGTGGATATTGGGGAGAAGGCCATGTAAGAAACAGAGGCTATGTTCAAACTTATGAAGAGTAAGAGGGAGAATACTGTTTAAAAGAAAAAAAGGACTGCAGAGTTAAGAATTGCACTTAATGAAGGCATCCTTAGAAACTCCTCTGTCTTGAAGGATAGAAGAGCTCCTTGCAAGAGCAGACTACTTTTGAGATTATCTCAACAAGTGCTGCAATAAGAACTTTTATCTTGAAAGATAGCCTTTATAGCCTCAGGAGTGGATTTTCAGGGTTCACTTAATGCACCAATGGAGTGCAGACTCTTCAGGGATAAAAACAAAGCCACTATTGCAGGGCAGCTGTTAAACACTGTGCCACAATTTAGGGCAGGAAATGAAGCAGAACAATGTATTAATTGAAATGGCAGGGGGAATTGTGGTAGGCAGAATGTAATTGCCCAAGTTGGAGTGTAGCCAGGATCCTGGGGTTAATATGCCTATGTGGGTCTAACATATGATTAGCCCTTAGTGATCACAAGTGGTAAGACATTTCTTTTATCTCCTCCAGAATGCAGAATCTCTGAAATCCGAAGTATCTGCTAACACCATGCTGAAGCATCAATTTCCTTCCAGCCCAGAGGGATGAGAGAGCAGTTGTGGTTGTACATTCAAGGGAGGACAACTGGAGGCAAAGTTTATGAATGGCGTATTAAAATTTTTGGTAAAAAGGTATATGTACTAGACTTCTAAGTACAATCAAGGGTGTCTTGAACTGGATCTATAAATGTAAAGAGAAAAGGAAAATTGAGATCATTAAGGAGGTAAATCAAGAATAACCATATTTTCTCCTACATTAAATCTGATTATTGAAGTAAGTCTTTTATTTCCCCCTGAATCTTCCAGAAACTTGATTCAGGTCTCCATTTCATTTAGCTGTTTTAGATCTGGCCTAAATGCTTAATTTGGATACATCTAATGAAATATTTCTTAAAAAAAAAAACAAAAACCCAAAAAACATTCTTTGATAATGTAGATGCATGTTCTACTAATCAAAAGTTATTAGCAAAGCTTTTATTTGTCATTAAACAGATGGCTGAAACAACCTGAAGCTGAACTAGGACATTCCTTCTGAACTTGATCAGATGGATGAAAAGCAAAATCATATCTTGATTCTTCCAGGGGTACAGTTCGTAGTGTAGGGGATACCTCACTCTAGACACGCATGATGCATTTGAATGGAAGAAGTATGCTCATTTTCCTTTTCCTCTTTTCAGAACTATTCCTCACTTTCTGTTCCTCACCCCAGCATGGATGCGAGATTGAGATTAGGATGAGTGATCTTGAAAGTTAAGGAAACATCAGAGATTTGGGGTTCCAGAACTCAAGTAAAGCTCTGCCCCTTGGAATGGATTCCTGGGCTTCTTTGGGGGAAAGATAAATATAAATATAAGAGCTGGCATTTCATCAGAGTTCAGACATGAAACGACAAGATGCCCAATCACCATTGTACCTTTTTCTTTCCTTGAAACAAACAAAGAAGAAGATCCTTCTAAGAGGATGCCCCCCTCACCTGGGTGTCAAAATGGCTGCAACCATTTGACTATATTCTCTGTTACTCCATCCCCTATTTTACACACACACACACACACACTCAAGCAAGCACACATGCACGCCTCATCCTGTAGTACTATTGAAGCTTTAGTGGGACAGAGCAAAAGTAGAGGAAGGAATGGTCCTGAAGATCTGAGGCATACATAATAGGGATCTGAGAGCAGAGACAATCAGAGTGGACCCATGAGTAGATGGTAGAAGATAGATGAGACTGACAATTGCCCTACAACCCTGTAGTTCTAGTAAAATTTGAGGCAGAGATAATGTCCAGCTCCAGAAGATCTTCTCAGCTCCTCCAAGTGTTTGCCAATGTCAGTAATGGTTCAAACTAGTAATGCCTTCTATAACATTTCTACCCAGACCCTGAGTAGACAGAGTATGGAGAGCAGGAAGATCAAAGGAGACTATGACTTGTTTATAGTCACCTTAACTGTATTTCAAAACACAAAACAAAACAAAACAATACCCCTCCAAAAAAAATCATGTGACCATAATAAAACAAATTTCCTTAGTTCTATGAGTGAAGTCTATGAGTTGTAGAAGAAAATGGGATGGGTGTTTACACTGACAGATTTTCCTTCCTTCCTTCCTTCCTCTCTCTCTATCTCTCTGTCTCTCTCTCTCCCCCCTTATTTTTGCATATACTAGATCATGTTCTTAGTATTATATATAGCCATGTACTAGTCATGGCACCCAAAAGCTTGGGACACCTGGGACTGATGCTGTGGAAGGTGATCAGTAAATCAACTGAGTATATTTTGATGAGCAGTAGGATATACTGGAGATTTTGGGAAAGCCTGTGCACTGACTGCCATCTGATATAGCAACTGGGCTAGTGGTCTGAGAACAGATAAAATAAATACTACACTCCATAGTTGGCTGATTAGTTCCTAGAGTCATAGAGTTCATGCTGGGAGAGACATTACAGGATTAAATGAGAACCTGCTTGTCTGCATATTGAAAAAAAGTAGGGGAATGATCTTAGCGTGGGCAGTTATAGCTTTGGCACCATCATGAAATATACATCCAATCACATGCTACTGGTCACAAAAATATATCAATCAATTCAAGGCAATTTGCAATTAAATGTTCAAATGACATTGTCATTTCCTTTACTTCTGTAGCTTAAGGGCCATGAGATAGTTGCATCTTACTTGCACCTGAAACCTTCTACATTGTTATCTTCCCCACTAGAAAGTTAGAACCTTAAGAGCTTACTTCTCTGTTTATATCCCCAGAACTTAGCACAGTGCTTTGCACATTGTAAGTGCTTATTAAATGCTTTACTCATTTGTTCATTTATTCACATGTAGCACAGAGAGATAATAGTATATTTAGGTGAATTCAAAGCTGGCCGATGGCCAGTTGAAATGTCCAGATTAAAGTGATCATCATTAATGTCTGTGTAAGCTTGGAAGGAGTAGAGTATATAAGGGATCTGTCTTTAACTCTAAATTCTTTATCATTTTTATGAGACTTGAATGAAGGAGTTTATGGCAAGACTATTAACTTTACATATGTAACAAAGCTGGCAGGGATAGCTAATATTTTAGATGATAATTGAGAACCAAAAAGTTCTTAAAAGTCTTGAATGATGGGATTAATCTAATACAAATGGCATTTAATAAAAATAAATGTAAAGTACTACTAATGAGCTCTAAAATTCAATTGCACAAAGTCAAGTCAGGCAACATACAACTAGACAGTAACTGTTCATATAAAAGAGATCTTTGAGTTTAAGTGAACTACAAGCTCAATAGTATTCAACAGACAGCATGGCTTACAAAAAGGGTTAATAGAAATATATACTGTATTGTATCATATAATGCCAGAAGGACAGAGGTGATAGATAATTCTGTTGTCCCTGCCCTGGTTAGAACACACCTAGAATATTATGTTTAATTCTGGGAAACTGCATTTTAGAAAAGAGACCAATAAGCTGAATTATACCTAAAAGATAGCAAATTAGATGATAAAAGATCTCAAATAAATTTCATATAATGATTAAGTGAAATAACTGCTTGTTTAGTTTAAAGAAGTGAAAGGATGGATGATGATAGCCTTCAAACATTTGGATAACTTTCATGTGAGGAGGGATTGGTATGATGTAATAGAAAGAACTTTGGATTAGTATTCAGCAGACCTGATTTTAAATCCTGGCACTAAATCTTACTAGCTGAGTGACGTAGAGAAAATATCTTAACCTCTTTGGGTCTCAGTTTTGTCAGTTTCAAAATGAAGAGATTAGATTAGATGAATTCATAGGTCTTTTCTTCACTGAATATATGCTTCTGTGATTCCAGCCTTGTTCTGCTTAGTCCCGGAGCACAGAACTAGAAACAATGGGTATAAATTATGAATGAACAACTTTGGACTTAGTGTAATGAAAAAATGTCCCCACAATTAGAGATGTCTCAAAATGGAATGGATGAAATAGTCCCTTTTGCTGCAAGTTGAGACCAAATGTTCCCTTCTTAGGAATGTTGGCGATAGTATTCCTGTACAAAGAACGGTTTTACTAGAGGGCCCACAGGTTCCATTCTATCTTGAGATTCTGAGTGTACACTGTCATTCATCATCATCATCATCATCATCATCATCATCATCATCATCATCATCATTTTTACAAGACACTTTAAGGTTTAAAAATCACTTTACACTTTAAATGTTATCACATTTAATTCTAATAGTCTCATTTGGTTATTCATGTTAAATACTTAAGATTTTTTTTTTGAATGAATGAGCTAATGAATGAACAAAGGCATGACAGCATGGGTGATTCAAAGAAACTGAATTCCACAGAAGCACAGAATTTGAGATTTTGAAAGGGCTTGAAAAACCGTCCAGTTTAACCCATACGTGTTTGAAAATTCCCTAACTGGGAGATCCCAACACCTCTTAAAGCAGTCTATTCTACTTTTATATCATTCTAAATGTTAGAAAGTTTGTTTGTTTTTCTCATTATACAGAGATTAAATTTTCCTCTTTATAACTTCCATCCATTGTTCATGGCTTTGCTACCTGAAGCCAGATTGAACAAATTCAATCCTGATTTCACATAATAGCACGTCAAATACTTGAAGATAGCTTCCATTCCAACCCCCAATCCCTAGTATTCTTTTATCCAAGATAAATAGCCATTGTTCTTTCAATCAATCCTTATATGATGTGGGTTCAAGACCTGTGACCATCCTAGTTTTTCTCCTCTGCACTCTATGAAGGTCATCAAAGGTCTTTAGAACCTATAGTAACCGAATCTGAATGTAGTTATCCTTTCCACATTATGGGGGCTAGGGGCATGCCCCACTCCTTGCATTCCCACCCCAGTGATCTGGAGAACTTGTATAAAATTATGTCCACTGCCTTTCACATTCTTTTTGCAAACCTTAACTTCTTACTTTTTTAATCTTAAAAAAGAAATTATGTATATTTACAGTATTAAAAGATAAAATGTGTTGATTTTAGATAATACTATACATACATTGTATGCATTTTTGAATTTCTAAAGTTTTTCTGTGTTGTCTACTGGCCTTCATGTGTTGTCTGTGGCTTTCACAAAACTCCCTAAAAATTCCCATTTAATTTCTTATGCTGACCCACGATATATCAAAACTCTGATAGGGAAAGTCATGATATGGAAGGGATAGCTTTAGTGCTTTGTATCATATCTGACAACAGGGCAGTTCAGTAGGACTATCAATTCCCTATTCCTCGAAGCTAATCCTTCTCTTCCTATGCTGCATTTGGAGACTGTCATAATGACAGTAACATCAACAACTCATTTTCAATATAGTGCTTTAAGATTTATGAGATATTTTCTTCACCATATCCTTTTTTAGGTGTCAAGTTCAAGAATTATTATTCTCATTTGATAGCTCTGACACTTGTCAGAGAGGTTAAGTAATTTGTCCAGGGTCACTCATCTAAGTGTTCTTTTCATTATGTCAAGTTACCTCTCATAACACAGGTACTATTACAATTTCTTGTTATGTGTATACTAATTTTAATGAACCTATTTCTGATGCTATTATAATTAATGAGGATTTGCAGTAATGATTTGCCTCATAAATATAATTCCCTAGGTTAAAACAGTTTTGTGGTTTCTGAAATTGTAGCAAAACATTTATAGGATCAGATTGCTTGCCACCTTGGGGAGAGAGTATGGGAGGAAGGGAGGGAGAAAAAAAATTGGAATTCAAAATCTTATTAAAAAGTATGTTGAAAACTATCTTTACACATAATTGGAATAAATAATAATGATGATGATGATGATGATAATAATAATATTTATAGGGTCATAGACCTAAAGGTAGAAAGGAACTCAGAAGTCATCTAATTCAACCACTTCATTTTACTAATGATGCAGCCCAGAGATGTCAAATGACTTTCCCAAAGTCATTTGGGGTGAGAAATGACTGAGCCTGAGTTAAGTCTTAGATTGTGTGCTTCCAAGTTTGTCACTCTTTCTGCTGAATGTAGTACATGAATAGAATCAAACTTACTGAAGGACTTTATGTTCTGTGTTTTCCACATACTTCTCACAAATATTCTGTCATCTGCAAAATATGCACTGGCATTTCAAGAAATCTCCAGCTTTTTTATACTCTTCATTTATTTTTTAACGCTTATATTTTAGGCTAGACTGAAAGGAATTAGAATTGATTTAATTGTTTCACATACATTTAAGTCTTCTTGGAATCCAAATCATTTTAACACTTTCATAGCAGAGAAGTAATACAATCTGCTTAGTTACACATAATATAGGTCACTCATATATATGCAGCTGCTTTTGTATTCAATACAATACTCAGGTCCTCTACACATAGACATTTGCAATGTCTAGACCCTCCATAAGTTTTGGAGCTTGCTTGGCTAGTTAGATTCAAGGTTCCTTGATTACCTCCTTGACATGTATTTGTCTCCAAAGAATAAGGAGCAGCAGTTTAACCTAAATCTATTCATGTGTTCCTTATCAAAGCTGAATCCAACAAACTTTAGTTAATCAGATGGAGGTAAAACAACTTATAGTCCAATAACTGGAGGATTAAATTAGGGACAATCTTTTTAGAGTGAAGAAATCCAGGGGGCAAAGAAAATGAAAAGTTGATATCCACACCAAGTTTGCATCCTGTAAGGTTAAATGTTTCATGCCAACATAAAATAAATCTAGAAATAAATGAAAATTTCTTATTAATCAGGGAAGGGGGTGGAGTTGCCTGAATCAAATGTTGAATAAAATTATGCTATATCATTTTTAAAATTTTTCTTTAGAAAATTAAAAAAATGCTCTTCAAATGTGATTTGAGTGCCTTTGGATTGGGGAAAAATGATGACAAGTTGAAGTACCATAGGTCTCAAGGGTACCTCTGGGATTGTGGTCTTGAAAATAAGCACCACTACTGCAGTGGAAGGGGATAGGGTGAATGTTAAACCAAGCTGATTGGGTAGTTACATAAGAAGTTGGATTTTAATTTAGCAAGAGGCGGACATAAGAGCAACAGACCAGTGGCCAGGTAGAAAGAGAAGTCCCTACAGGTGTTTTGAAATTTGAGTTCTTAGATCAGACTAGGCTCAAATGGCCAAGATTTCTCTCTTGTTTAAACAAACATATAAAAAAGCAAGGAAAGAAACAACCCCTGATACAGATGAAACAGATTGAATATAAATGAACTGGTGTTCCTTGAAATCTACAAAATGCTGGTTAAGTTTTAATTTACCCTCTTTTCCTTCTCCCCACAGATGGCAGATTTACTTTACAATTTTTCTATTTCTTTAAGCTGTTTCTAATTCCTGATTTATTTTCTCACATAAAATAATGGATTGTAATAACTTCTCTGTGACCAATGTCCATTATTAATTCCATGCAGAGGGAGCCAAGTGTATGACCTATAGTACAAAAAACCAAAAAGGAAAGAGGTCTGAACCTCTTTCTAAAATAGATAGATTTTGTTTTGGTTTTGTTTTTAAAATTCTAGCTTGGGAGATTCTAAGCTGTAAATGGATGAGTATGTGGTACAGTGGCTAGAGCATTCAATCTGGAGATAGAACTGAATATGAATCTGGTCTCAGATACATATTAGATAATTGACCTTGGACAAGTCACTTAACCTGAGTTTGCCTCAGTTTCTTCAACTATAAAATGTAGATAATAAAAACAGCTACCTCACAGGGCTGTTGAGAAGATCAAATGAGATAATATATGTAAATTGTTCTCAGTAGTATAACAGGTACTATATAAATGTTTATTTCCTCCCCTCCCCAAAGAAGAGTGAGAGGATATTGTAGTTTTCATTTTTTAATCAATAACTATTGACAAATGTCCCCAAAGCAGAATTTAAGATATATGTGGGACTTCTGCCCCTAAGGATAAAGCCATGAGCCATAAACCAAGGGTTGTCTGGTGAGGAGCATGGTTACATGTGAATCACATTGACTGCCCCCCTCTATTGTTTTCTACTGAGCATGCCAAGTGGAATAATAGCAGTAACTGAGGAGCTGCTCTCCCAGGAGGAAGGAGAAAAGTCTATGAATCAGTTGACAAATATATATTTAACTCTTATTGTAAATGTTGTCTGGGACAAGTGGCTGAACTCTTAAATTTCCAAATATGGGGACCCTTCCCTTTATCACATTGTCTTTCTACCAAAACCTCCAAGCATTGTCATAGAGTATCACCTATTGTTTTAAATGTTTTCATTTTTTCTTCTGCCTTTTACTATTTTCCTTGTCCTCATTTTATTCTGTGCAGCCTTCTTTACCAGTTTTTTTTCAAAACACTAACCATTTTGTCACATTTTGCTGTGAGGACCATTGAATTAATTACCCAAATTATTAATTCAGAAATTAACTTTTATCATTCTAGAGATTTTTATTGGAATTTTTGTTGCTTTAGTTATTTAAACTGCATTTAATAACCCCAAACTTTTCCCTGGAAACAAAGTCCATCCTCTTTAATCTGTGATTTGAGTCATGGACTACCACACTTTCCAGAGAATTGAAGTTGTGGGTCACGTGTGGATCATTAGAAAGGTAGATGGTTAGTGAGAGAAGGCATCAGGTTATTATCAGTAAAGACTTGTAGAGAAAGCTTTGAGTAAAGAATATTGTCAGAAAACTATATGATCAGAAAGGGAGGTGAACCAGTCTTATGGCAAAAGCAAGGGGTAGAAGGTAGACCACCTGTTCTCATTTCAACTGGCTGTCTGGAATTTATCTGCCTTTAATATCATGCCCCAGGAAGCTCACTTTTGGGCAAACCTCATCAACCTTCAACATCCTTCAGCCTTTACTTTATCACCATCCTCTGTCCTTCTGATTGTAGGGTGGAGCCATGAACTCCTACACTTACATTTAAGGAGGCAGTCCAAGTCAAAACATCTTATTTCTTACCTGTCTACATTATTTTGGGACTTCTTTGACTTCTCCACCATGTCCCAGAGAGCTCATTTTGGGGAAAAAATCATCATCCTGCAATATCCCATCAACTTTGGTATTCAACTCATCAATACTTTCCATCCTTCTGATTGGATGGGGGAGCCATGAAATCCCCAAAATCAATTTAATAAGGAAACTCAACTTAGACATCTTCTCATCTCTCACCTGGCTACACTACTCTGGGACTTCTTTGATTAACTCATGACATCATGTCTGTTGAGTGGGACCTGTAAGGGTCTGGAGAGACATGGACAAGAGCCCCTGAGAAAATATCCCATGATACAAGAAACATGGTTGGATTGTGCTGTGCATATTAAAAAGAGTACCAATATGAATGATGTCATAGATCCATCCAAGTATCATTTAAAATTACATGATTAGTTTGTGTCTTAGTATTCTAACAGAAGAATTTGCCAACATTAAAAATATTGCCTATGTAAGAATGAAAATACCCAATGAATAGCCATGAAACATGAAAGGACACTGTAAGCTGATTGTGGAAATTTCTCATTTCAATACCAAGAACAAAGTTGTGATTTTGCCTCAAAGATAAAATGCCAAGCTATTAGCTTTTATATAGTTCTATAGTAGATGTGCTTTATAGACTAACTCTTCTGTGACTTAGTTTACTTATCCATAAACTGAAAGAGTTGGACTATGCTATATCTAGTGTCCTTGTTAGAAATAAGTGCTGTGAATCTGCTTTGTTATTCTGTTGTGAGTAACCAATATACCTCTCAGGTAAAGAAGTAGAGATGACTGACTTTCTGGGAAGAAGTCAGCATGGGTTACTGAGGAAGCAAAGGAAGACATGGAGCTATTTGTAGTAGTTCAAACAGACAGACTAAAATGAGGAGAAGGGAAGGACAGTGAGAATATCATGTGGCCAAATGCCACATATAGCTTGATGAATAAAATAAAATTGCAAAACAAATTGCAAGAACAGAGTTATGGATGTTTTCATATGCTAAGTTCAGAATTTTGCCCATCTCTCACCCCACTAGCTAAGCACAAAGCAAGTGTCCACGATCAGCAGAAAATAGAGTTGACGGAAGATAATACAGTGAAAAACAGAATTAGGGCAGTATAGAAAAATAAGTGGAAGATAAGAGGAAAAGAAAGAAAATGGGAAAAAGGGAAAAAAACAGATACTTTTGATTTGCCAATTTTGTCCTCTTTAAGATTACTAGAAGAGAGGAATTTAAAAGGAAGAGAAAATATAAGACAACCTCTACTATTTCTGGAAGAAGAAAAGGTTAGTGGAAAGAGCCCTCACAGGAAAAAAATGTTGTAAGGAAGCATTTCAAATTAATATTTTTTATTATGCCATTCACTTAATTAATTGAATAAAAGTATTCATTAAATATTTACTAGGTGCCAGGCAGTGGAATAAGTCCTGGTGATAAAAAAAAACATACAAGAGCAAATGAAGTACCTGTCTTCCAGGAACTTACATTCTAACAGAAGACAACACATGTAGGGATATATATTTTAATTTTGAATGTTGGTAAAATGGAGTGTGGAACCATAAGATTACTGTCTCACTTTTTCCAGTAGTAAGGGCAGAATTGATTTGATGATGGGAAAAGAAGGAGGCATGGGATTGCTAGGAGGGCTGAGAAGTGAAATATTTGGAGCTTGTCCTGGATATAGTGAGTGACTGAAGTAATCATCAATCAGCAATGTTCATATCCCATCCCACCCACACTCCTATTGCAAGAATTCCAGATTCCAGAAGCTAGGTGGTTCAGTGAATAGAATTCTGGACCTCGATTTAGGAAGAGAAGTTAAAATCTAACTCAAATACTATCAGTGTGATCCTCTGGACTAGTCATTTCTTTCTGCCTCATTTTCCTCATCTATAAAATGGGGATAATAATAGCACCTTATCCCAGGATTGCCATGGGTATTAAACAAGATAATATTTGTAAAGTGTTTTACAAACTTTAAAGTGCTATATCAATGTGAGCTATTATTATATAAAAGTAAAATTTTCAAGGGCCTGGCTTGATTTCTGATGTGTGTGCATGACAGGCACATGACAAACCAGAGAGTCTCACTTTAATTTAAGAAATAGGTATTACAGGGATTATTGCAATTCCTGTTTTGTAGATGAGAAAACTGAGGCTCAGCAAAAAGACTTTACTTGATCATGGATACACAGCTGTTAAATATCAGAAATGATATTTGAACCAAGGTACAGTTAAGTCTGCATCCAGCACACTGTTTGTGATGTCATTCTGTCTCTCAAAGGCAAAAGATTACATTTTCATAAAGAGAAAATTTTATGAAGGGGAATCTCTCCATTTAAATGGAATGAACCAAAGGAATGTATTTTCAATAATTTAAATTTTGAGAAGTAAGCAATGAGCTTGAGATTACCATAGTGAATTTTTTTTTGAGAAGTAAGCAATGAGTTTGAGATTACCATAGATAGTGAATTTTTTTGACAATACACCAGTTTAAAAAAAAAGAGCAAGAAAGCAAGAAAGAAAAGGTACCAGGTATCTTACTTCCCTTAAATAATTCCTAAGATCTATAGCTATAAGGGATCTTATATCCAATCGAATCCAATAAACATTTATTAAGCACCTACTATATATTAAGCATTGTGCTAAGTTCTGGGGATACAATTAAAAAAAAAAGCAAGACAGCTCCTGCCCTAAAGGTGCTTCAAATCAAAAAAGTGGGGACAAAACACAAAAAAGGGAATGAAAGCAGGGTGGGGGTAGGGGAATGGTATACGTAGGTGTACCTAGCATAGAGGCATCTTGTTCTGTGCTCTACAGAAAGGTAGAAAATACAAAGTTAAGTGAACCAAAATGTCCTATTTCAACCACCTATAAAGAAAAACATTGGGAGAGGTTTGATACTATGCCCTCCAGCCCTCTAAACAGACTTGGCAGCATGCTGATGAGTTTAGAAATTGTGAGCTTAACCAGGGAAGGCCATCTTGTTCCTAGAAGTTGAATCCAGGCAGGGCAGCAGATCTAGGAATAGCTCAACCCCCTCATTTTATGGATGAGAAAACTGAGGTCCAGAGATATCAGATGACTTACCAACAGTCACAGATGTAACAAGTTAAAAAGTCAGAAATCTACCGCAAGAAGAAATGCAGTTAACCAAATTCCAGAGACTTTTCCTTTAGGGACTGAGAATTGAAGTAACTGAAGTGATGCTACAAATAGCATGATATATGATATCAAATGATAACCAAAAATCATAGAGCCCTTTAAAGTTTATAAAGCATTTTCCTCATAATTACCTTTTGAAGGCAGTAGTACAATTGTTATGATTCCCATTTTGCAGGTTAGGAAAATAAGACTCTGGGATGGAGGTCAAATGCCTTGCCGTGGGTCACATAACTAGTACGTATCAAACCAAGCCTTGAACTAAGATATTCTGTCTCCAAATCCTATGTTCCTTCTACTATTCTTCACTGTCATTCACCATTGCTTAAAAATATATTTCAGGGCCACATGAAATCAGAAAAAGGTGCTTGATATCTGGAGAATGAGGTCACAGCAGTGACCCCTGTTAAAAGACAGATATATGTAAAAATTGTACATCTATGCAAAATGACTAAGAGCCATTGGTAATAAAAGAGTCAGTGGTAATAAAAAGGAATAAAACACTACTTGAATAGTATGAAAGGCCCAAAACAAAAGAGGAAAAAAATAACTGATCAGGTAACATATGCCAAATGAATGAAGTCTCCCAGAGCAATAAGAAAAGGACACCACATCAAGAAGAGATTGGAGAGGGGGCAAGGTGGATGACTAATTGTGACTGGGGGGGGAACAGAAAGAAAATTGATCAAATACAAGGATTCACAAGAGGTGAAAAAGAAAAGAGCAGCAAGGTCTTTCTAGTAGAGGAAAGACAATTGAATCTACTGACACAAGAAATAGTAATGTCAGAGGTCCAGATGGGTGAAAAAGGAGAGGAAGAAAGTTGCAGCAAATTGGTGGAGGAAAAGTCCTAAGCAGTGAGAGTAATATGGCCACTGAAGATAAAGCCATAATCCCAACAAACAAATAAAGAAAGGAATAAAGAAATTGTGAAGTGAGAGGAAAAAATAGCCAAAGAGGAATTAATGAGAAAATAGAAATCTACAGAATTCATGAAAGACTTATTCAAGTCACTTAAAGGAAGAAAGGACAGCTTATATTAGAAAAAAATCTATTTATATATCACAAACAGCATAAAAAACATGTTTCAAAATATAGCTCATGTTTCTCTGATGGAAAGAAAATGTCAATTTCAAAAAAGAAGAAAAGAGAATTTGAGCTGAGCAAAACAAACAAGAGTGAAGATGAAAGAAATTTACTGCACACAAGAGCCTAGGTTTGAGGTTCTTCCCCCTTGTGGAGTTAAAAACAAACAAAACTCCACTTACTATGTGCCAGGCACTGGGCTAAGAGCTGCATAAGGTAAAGAATCCACACGAGACAAGCTTTTTGTTTATAATTTACACAAGTTCAAAACATATGAAATCTGAGTTGAAAGACACCACTGGGAGGTGGAGCTAAGATGGTAGAACAGAGAGAGCAACCCAGATGAACTTCCTCAACTATCCCCTCCAAACAATTTAAAAATAACTGCTCAGGTGAAATTTTGGAATAACAGAGCCAACAAAAAGTCAGGGTGAGATATTTTTCTAGCTTAATACAACTTAGGAGGTCAATAGGAGAGATCTGTATCACCACGGTGGGAACTGACCCACTTTTGGGAGCAGCACCAGTTGCAGGCCTGAAAGGTGGTTGCAACAGCATCAGCAGCAGTGTTGGGAGCTCTCATCCCAAAAATGGTAAGGCAACTGGACCTCTTGAGATTACAGGGGATCCTTTGCTGGCATTGGGTACCGTTGGTGATGATAGGCAGTTCTCTTGCCTATATACAGTTCTGGGTCACAGTTCCAGGGCAGAGAGAAGTACCTGTGATTAGTCACAAGGGACTAGGGCCGTGGTTACAGCTCCAAGGCAATGGGGAGTACGAGCACTTGCAGTTGCAGGGGAGCAGGGGCCTTCCTAGGAAAAACACCGAAGCACAAACTAGGAGAGCAGTGACACTTCTTCCTGGTTCATACCACATTGGAAGCATTGAAAACCTTCAGACCCCCAGAAAAATGTCTGAAAACACCAGCACAAAAAAGCTGAAAAAACTTCTGTCCCAGAAACTTGGGACAGTGCCTCCCTACCCCAGGTGAGCATAGTCTAACTTTAACATAAAGTTGAAAGTCAAGTAATTGGTTAGAAAAATGGAAAAATAACAAAAACAACAAAATAATAATAATTTGATCATCGAAAGTTACTATGTGGCAGCAAAGACTAAAACATAAAATGAAAAGAAGACAACAATGTGAAAACAGCTACAAACAAAACGTCAAAGAAAAATGTTAATCAGACCAAAACCCAACAAGAATCCCTTGAATAGTTGAAGAAAGAGATAAAAGTGGTAGAAGAAAAATTGGAAAAAGAAATGAAAGTGATGCAAGAAAATAATAAACATAAAATTAGCAGCTTGATAAAAGAGTCAGAAAAAAAAATACTAAAGAAAAAAGCAACTTAAAAAAAATGAATTGGCCAAATGGTAAAAGAAGCACAAAAATGCTCTGAAGGAAAGAACTCCTTAAAAATTATAATTGGGCAAGTGGAAGCAAATGATTCCATGAGACATCAAGAAACAATAAAACAAAATCAAAAGAATGGAAAAAATAGAAAAAAATTGGAAATATAGAAAAAAGAACTGATCTGGAAAATAGATTAGAAACAGACAATTTAAGAATTTTTGGATTGCCTAAAAATCATGTTCAAAAAAAGAGCCTAGATAGCATATTAAAATATAGATATACAGATAGATAGATAGATAGATAGATATGGATAGATATAGATATAGATATAAAGGAAAACTGCCCCAATATCTTTGACACAGAGGGTAAATTAAAAATTGAAAGAATCCACTAATAACTTCCTGAAAGAGATTTCCAAATGAGAACTCCCAGGAATATTATGAACTACCTAGTAAAACTAAGTGTAGTCCCTTGTGGAAAAAAAAATTGATATTTAATGAAATAGAGGACTTTCAAGCATTCCTGATGAAAGACCAGAGCTGAATAGAAAATTTGGCATTAAACACAAGATTCACAAAAAGCATATGAAGGTGAACATGAAAAAGCAATCATAAGGGATTCAAAAATTTTAAACTTTTAACATTCCTATATGTAAAGATTTTTTTTTTCTTTTTGGTGAGGTGATCAGGGTTGAGTGACTTGCCCAGGGTCATGCAGCTAGTAGGTGTTAAGTGTCTGAGGCCGGATTTGAACTCAGGTCCTCCTGACTCCAATGCCGGAGCTTTTTCCACTGGACCACCTAGCTGCCCCTATGTAAAGATTTTACATGTAACTCCTAAGAATTTTACTATTATTAGCCCAATTGAAAGAGTCTACATAGATAGAGGGCACGAGTTTGAGTCAATTATGTTGGGATGATCTAAAAATAAATGAAAAGATGAGAAAGAGAGATGCCCTGGAAGAAGGGGGAAATGGGAGAAGTAGAATGGAGAAAATTTTCTCACACAGGAGAAATATTCAAATAAGATGTTTTATAGTGGAGGCAAAAATAAAGGGGTGGCAGGCAATGCTTGAACTTCACTCTCATCAGAATTGGTTCAAAGAGGGAAGAATATACATACATATGTAATATACATAATGTCTATGTATGTATATAAATACATGTGTGTATAGAAGCACACACATTCAGTTGGGTATAAAAATCTATCTTACCAGAAAGGAAATAGAATGGATTTGAAAGCAGAATCCAACAATATGTTGTTGCAAGAGACATGCTCGAAACAGAAAGATGCACACAAAGTTAAAATAGGAGCTGGAGCAGAATCTATTGTGTTTCAGCTGAAGTGAAAAATAAAGAGGTAAAAATTGTTATTTTGGTCAAAATAAAGGCAAAACCAGACCTAATTAAAAGACAGACAAGGAAGCCATATTTTGCTAAAAGGGACCATAGACTATAAAGTAAATACATACATACATACATACATACATACATATATATAGCAAATTTCTCTGATAAAAGTGTTATTTCTCAACCATATATGGAGCTGAGTCAAATTTATAAGAATATAAGTCATTCCTTAATTGACAAATGGTCAAAAGATATGAACAGGTAGATTTCAGAAGAAGAAATCAAAGCTATCAGTAGCAACACAAAAAATATTCTAAAGCACTATTGAGGGAAAGGCAAATTAAAACAACTCTGACGTACAACTTCACACCCATTAAAAATGACAAAGACTGAAAGGGATGAGGGAAAATAGGTACATATAAATTGTTGGTGAAGTTGTGAACTGGCCCAACCATTCTGAAGAACAATTTAGAACTATGCCCAAAGGACTATAAGACTATGCACACCCTTTAATCCAGTAAAACCACTACTAGGTCTGTCCTCCAATGAAATCAAAGAAAAAGGAAAAGGACCTATATGCACAAAAAATATTTATAGGAGCTCTTTTTGTTGTGGCAAAGAATTGGAAATTGAGGTGATATTCATCAATTGGGGAATGGCTGAACAAGTTGCGGTATATGATTATGATGAAATTCTATAGTGGTATAAGAAATGATGGGGGGGTGGTTTCAAAAAAGAAAAACAAACAAACAAACAAACAAAGTAAGACCAATATAAATTGATGGAAAGTAAAAGTAAGAAAAAATAAGTGAGCACAAAAAAGACTTCATTTTTCATCCTATTTTGGTAATAATCAGAATTAATTCTTCAGACTTTGGGGAACTGAGCACAGGTAGATGGGAGCACCATAATAATAACTAACATTGATGTAGCTTCTTAAAATTTACAAAGTGTGTCGTATTTGAACCTTGCAGCAACCCTAAAAGATAGGTTTTAGTATCATCATCTCTTTACAGAAGATGATACTGAAGCTGAAAGAGGTAACATAACTAGGCCAGAATCACTCTGCTATCAAAATGCCTGAAGAAATTTTCAAATCCTGGTCTTCCATGTTCCAGGCTCAACACTCTATCAGCTGCGCCAGTTAGTTAGTTGACATTACAAAACAAAAAAAAAATCTGTTACAACAGAAGGAATTAAGATGAAGAAACTTAAAATGCAGTAAGAAGAGTGGTGAAAGGTAGGGAAACTCTGTCCCCTTTCCAAGATTTAAGAGTGATAAGACTAGTTGCAGATTAAGTGCTATAAATCATTTTTGTTCAGCTGCCAACTCTTCAATGAAATCTTTCCCGATTCCCTTAATGAAAAGTAATCACTACCTTCTTGTGTTTATCTTTTCTAGTTTAATTTCTATTGTGAATGTAGTAGTCATTAGCAAACATAAACAAGCACAAAGCTAAAGAAAAAGAACAGTACATAAGACTATGAACTTCGGTTATACATTTTTATGATATGGATCAAATTTAAAAAGGTAATAACAAAATTGTTCTATTTGTTTATGTCTCCTTCTGCCCTTTTTTAAAAAAAATTCCTTTGTGTTTTTTTAAAAGTATTTTATCGACACTTTTCTTGCATATCTTACAATATCTTATACATCTTCTAGGAATTTAAGTATTCTCTTTTGTGTTACAATTAAGGTTCTACCTATCATCTCCTCAATTAGATTCTGTGCTCCTTGGTGAAGGACTGATCATATCTTATTTTTCTTTGTATCTCCTGTACCCAGCACAGGGCTTTACATCAAGTAAACACTCAATAAATGTTTGTAGAATTGAATTATGTATTAAGAAATCTTTCAGGAGAAGTGGTAAAGCCAAAGGCTTAAAAGATCAGCATAGATATTTGCAGCTACAAAATCATTTAGTGGAGTGCATTGAAAGAAAACACATCGGTGAAAAAAATGAAGGAAAAATAGGGACTATCAGTGAGCAAATAAAAGAAATCTGTATAGAGAGACTTCAGGTGACATTAGAAAGATAACAACCAAAAATTAGGGTACAACCAACATATTTTCTTAGAGTATGCCTAAAAAAGAGAATAAGGGATGGTGTGCTAAAGGCATAAAAAGTCAGATTTAAATAATGCTAAAGAGAATGTAAACATAAGGCGTTATTTATGAAATAATTTTTAAATCAAGAAAACAGTAACACCAGAAAACTAAGCAGCTTATGTACTGGGTCTAAGGACATCCAATCAAAAGAAAGAGAAATAAATCACTAAATGGCAGACAGCAGGGCAGCTAGGTGGCACAGTGATAGAGCAACAGCCCTGGATTCAGGAGGACCTGGGTTCAAACCCAGGCTCAGACACATATTGCTAGCTGTGTGACCCTGGACAAGTCGCTTAACCCCATTGCCTAACCAAAAAATAAAATAAAAAATTAAAAAAAAAAAGGCAGACTTCACAAGTCAAGAAATGAGCTGTATCATGAAGCTGCAGTAGAGAACTAGTTCCTGCCTCTAAAGGTCTCACTTTTGAGGTTTACAAGGCTTTTCAAGTCTACCTGGGTAATCCTGTGGCCCACCCTTTCTCTTTACCCCTTTCTCTCCCTCTCTTTTCCCCTTTCTTTCTGTCTTCCTCCCTCTCTTCCTCCCTCCCTCTCTCCTTCCCTCCTTCCCTCCTTCCCTTCCTTTCTACTTTCCTTCTTTCCTTTCTTCCTTTATTTTTCTTTTTCTTGTTTGTTTTTGAGCCCAAGTCACGCTGTCTTGTCCAGGCTGAAAATGTAGTAGACATTCATGGCCTATCCACTGTTGATTATCACAGAAGTTTTGATCTCCATTTTTTTTTGACCTGGGATCGTTCTGACTTCCACAGGCAGCCTGGTGGCCCCTCTCTCATAGAGATTCAAATATATTATGAACACCTGAAAGGCTTTGGCTCTACTGAAATTTAAATGATGCACTAACCTCAGCCTTCCTAGTAGCATGTACAACAGGTATGTGCTCCTATGCCCAACTTGGGAACTTCTTTTCCATGGCATATGGAAAATGAAGAAATAGCATAAAATAAAATGAGTAATGATAAGTATGTTAAAAACTAGAGGGTGCTACACTTCAAGTCAGAACCTATATTTTGGATCATATTTTAGTTATAAAGTATGTCAAAAACAGTAAAAGATGTGATGCATAGACAGGATGAGGGTCTGGGATACTTAGTTATTTATAAAGAGTTCAATGATCTTATTCTTCTTCAGTCATAAACTATTCCTTGGATGAAAGTCTTATCTTATTAGTCCTATGCTCTTAGTCTTCCCAGCTTGGTGGGACCATCTAAATCTTGCACTCTTCTGGCAAAAGCTTTTAAAATCCATGGTCTCTTTTACACAACAGTGAATCATTGAAGTAAGATTTTAGTGAAGGACAGGCTATTAGGAATGTAATGGTGGGGGGGAGGTAGTTAGAAAAATCATAATATATGCCAAAGTTATATATATATATATAAGGTAAGAAGACTTTTTTTCCTCAAGCTTAGCATAAGAAAAAAAAGTTCCTTATCTGATAAACTCCTATTTTCTCCTTAACATGCTTCAATAAGGCAAATTTAAGTTTGATATTAAAAACAAACAAACAAACAAACAACTTTCTAACAATCAGAACTATTCAAGATCAGAACTGGCTGCCTTGTAAGACAGTAAGTTCTTCCTCACTCAATACATTTTCTCTTGCTAATTTCAAATTCTTCATTATATTTTTTTTCTATTCACTAGAAATTAAACTATTGCAGATATAATCCTTTGGTTTATCCCAATTGAATGGTCACCTTCGTATAATTACTTGTTGAGTATCTACTCTCATGCCATTGAAGAAAATAGTGACTTGATGACTTCTGGGCTAGTCCTGGAGTCAGGAATACTTAGCTTCTAATCTCAATGATGCTTACTAGCGATGTAGCTAAGGACAAGTCATTTCACCTCTGGGAAACTTGGTTTCCTCAAGGTTCAGGTGAAGGCTTGTTGATCTCTTTGTGGATATTTTTATCAATAATTATTGTACAGGCATGGATGGGAGTCAGTGCTCTCTGTGGCCCCTTCTGGTTCTGAGGGGTAGCGTAGTGCAGTGAAACGATGATTACTAGATCAGGCAGCTAGATTTTGAAGTGGATAGAGTGTCATGCATGGAGTAAGGAAGACTCATTTTCCCTGTGTTCAAATCTGGCTTTAGACAGTGTGTAACCATGGGCAAGTTACTTAACCATGTTTACCTCCCTTTCCTCATCTGGAAAATGATCTGCATGAGGAAATGGCAAATATTTGCAATATCTTTGCCAAGAAAACCAAAACAGGATCATGAGGAATCAGGAAATAATTGAACAACAGATATGAAGGAGAAAAAAATATGGGTTCTGTCACTTGCTATCTACCTTTGTGACATTAGGCAAACCAGTTAATATTTTTGAAACTTGCTTTGCTTGTCTGTAAAATGAGAAGGTTGTAATGACTAGATAACTTCCAAGGTCCCTTTGAACTCTAAATCTATGATTCTGTTTTTATGAATTAAGGAGGAATGGGGCTAATAACAGAGGAAGTTTGCTGCTGCCTCTTCTTTTGTCTTTCTCTTTTACTAAACATGAAAGAGGAACTATGAGTTTTCTTTTGGAGCAGAGAAAAAACAAGGAGAAGAACAAGATAACTTGTTAATATATTTTGCTAAACATAGCCCTCCTCCAATATCAATTTACTTGTGCACTTGAAGTCCACCATTTTGAGTGGATCAAGGCAAAGTTCTCCTATGACTTTTATGTTGTTGTGGTTATTGTGCGTATTCTTTTCCTAATTCTAACTGTTGAGATTTAGGGATTTAAGGGTACTTTGGTCCTCAAAATCACAATATACAAATCTTGCCCAAATGAATTTGACCCAAGCCTTCTTTCAGCCAAAGACAAGGTTTATTAGAACATCTGCTATATTGGCCTGACCCTTAAGAATCTGAACATTACTGACCTTGTTGGCTAGATTATAAGAATCTGAGTAGTGGCTAGATTTTAAGAATCTGAGCACTTTAATGGAGACAAGATGGACCTTATATACAGAAAGACTGTGGGAGAGATCTAGGAGTGGCCAAGTAGTTTGGGGTGACTGGAGGGGTCTCAGGAAGATCTGCATGGGGGTGGCCAGTAAGCAAGGGTGAACAGAGCCAGGGACCTGGACCTGTTTCTGTAGGATTGCGGGTGGGAAGTGGCCAGTGGCCATCTGGAGGTAATAGACAATGGAGGGCTAGGTAACAGAATTGGGAGATTGGGTAGGCCATAATGAAGGGCCAGCTGGATAATGAAAGGCCAGTTGATAGGATTATAGCTTCAGGCTAACTCCAGAGATTTGGCCCTGTGGGAAAGTCCAGGGTTTTTCTTTTTGGGGTCCACATCCCATCCTCATCATAACTACTTCTTTCTTCATGTTTATATGAATCTTTTGTTGCTTCTCTGATTTCTTCATATTTCTCACATTTAAAACTGCAGCAATATTACATTATATTTACATAATACAATTTGCTTAGCAATTTCCCAAAGGATATCTATTTTTTTCTAGTTCTATGCTACCCCAAAATTATTGCCATGAACATTTTGTTATACAGAGAACCTTTGTGTTTGTCTTTGATGCCCTTGGGCTACCTGACTTACAGTGGGATACTCTAATCAAGATTATGGTCATGTAACACTCTGTCAATGCACCAGAGACATAGGATCTTTTACACACACACACTCCTCTATGTCTATCTATCTATAACCAATTTTTACATTTAGTCACTTTTTCCCATATAATTTCCAATTAATAAGAGGATTTCTTAAAGTCCACCTGTGTATTAAGTAAAGTGAGTTTACGTACACACACACACACACACACACACACACACACACATACACACATACATATACACTTTGAACCCCAAACCCCACAAACTCCAATCGGAAACAGAGTCTGCTCTAAGAAAGAGACAAATGAAATTGGGCTGCATGTGTCCAGTTTAATTTCTCAAAGTGACCTGACATGCACTGCATGGGAGTTCAATCCAAAACTGGCCCCCTAAGGGGGTCAATCAACTGTGATTGGTCAACATACTAGGGGGTGGGTGGGTTCCTTGTATAACTCAGTCCACAGGGGCCAATATTGTTGCCACCAAAGGAAATAGCACCCCTAGTCTTAGATGTCTGTCTCCACCCAAACTGGAGTAGGATAAAAATAAATTCCAACCAGGGTTGTAGTTTGACCAAGATAAGAAGATTCAATTATCTGAGATGTCCTTCTGATCAACTTTGGACAGAAGACTGGCAAAGTGGAGCTCTGAGTCTCCAAAACACAGATTACCAAGGAAATCATTTTTCACAGCACATATATACATATATTGATCTATGTATATATGTATGTATGAATCTATGTATGTATGTATATGTGTGTGTATATAAATAAATATATATAGTATATATATATATATATATATATTTACATATCCATGTTTTGTTTTGTTTTTTTGCTTACTTGTTTAGACCTCTGATTACATAGGTGTGAGGGATTCCCAAAGTGGAGACTTCCTCTGCTATGCAGATCATTGACTGTTTAACCTATAATCTTAAAGAGTTACCTGGGGCATTGATAGGTTAAATTCACCTAGTGTCATTCTGCCAGCATTTGTCAGAAGTAGAAGTTGAACCCCGGCCATCCTGACTCTGAGGCTGGCTCTCACTTCACTATTCTATCTCTTCTATTTAACAGGAGAAAAAGGACACTTATTGACTGTTAAGACAAGCTGCACTTGCTGACATACATAAGCATAGCAAGGTAACAAATTTTCAATACATAGTGAATAAGAAAAGAAGGCAAGGCTGTTGACTTAACTCCTCACCATACATATGGCCTGAAATCCTCTCATTTAAAAAGAAAATGGTAAAAGTGAAAAAAGTAGTGGGGAGAATAATTATATGCATAGACATGATTCTGTGAAAGAAAAAAAAAGAAAAATGAGATTATTTAAAACCTATATCGCAACTACCAAAATTAAGAGAAGAGTCAACAACAAATAAATACAGAGAAATCAGGGAAAGGACAGATAGGATAGTACTGAAGATCTAAAAGAAGTGGATGAGATGGTGAGAATTCTTGGCATATACTCAGGCAGGCAAGAAGATGAAGGGGGAAAAAATGGGAAAAAAAATTAAAGAAAGAAAAGACCATAAACAAGGAACATTTAGGCAGCAACATTAGAAAACAAGGGAAGTCACCGTGGAGAAATGGAGTCACTTAACCAAACCATACCCCAGACAAGGGACAAGGTAGGATCAACCCAGCATTGGTATACAGTTTAATAGTTCTATAGTTTAACTTTAAGAAGGCAGAAAGTAATAACAATTGGGGGAGGAGTAATAAGGAGGAAGGAGTTTCAAATTTCACCGACCCTGGTGTTTGAAATAACCTCTGGTGCCCAAAGAGGCACAGTAAGTTAGATAGACTCGGGATGAGTGAAGTAGTGAAACCTTTGATAGGCTTCCTGCAGGAGGCGAATATGACACTCGAGATGAGCACACACACTACAGAAGTGAGAGCAATATGTATACCCCTATTCCTGGCAACAAGTCCTTCCTAGCTGACTTTCATTGGTAGAAGTCAGCACAGGTTGGAGACTTCCCCAAATGCCCACCACATGTTCCTCTTGGTAAGTTTCAAGCATGTGCACTCTAAGTAAAGCTTCACCTTTGTCCTAGTTCCAGCCTCTTTAATCAAACAAGAAGTTTCACTCAATTTTAGCTGGTTCTTGAAGTTCCTGACCCAGAGCTACTTTTCTGTCAATTTCCTTATATGGAAATATAATAATTTCTTACTTCTCACACTTGAGAGTGGAACAAAACTGTTCCCGTAAAAAAAGAATTTTCAAAAGCATTCAAGCAAGAGAAAGAATGTGAAGATGGCAGAGTGGAGGATAAAGACCAAGACCTTAAAAAGAAAATAGTGTATCTAGAAACATCTAAGGAGGCTTAAACTTATAATGTAAAACTGGAAAAATAGGGGTATGATAAAACTATATAAAAGAAGTTACAGACGCAAGAAGAACTAGGGTGAAGAAGACTTGCATCATGGCTTCTTGCCACATCTTACACAAATAACAAACTACAAGTTAAAACCAAAATAATGTACCAGGGCAGAGAAACCTGCCAGAGAGAAGGATGTTAGGGAGAAAGAGACACATAAAAACTAAGTCTTTGAATGTATCAGTATAAAGGATTGTGGGAGTCTTTTGCTCTTGGAGATAACCAAGATGATGAAGGGAAAAAAATAGAATAGAGAAGTTATGTTTACAAAGAAAGAGTTTATAGGCAGGGGAAGAGGAGAGCAAAGAATCATAATCTTGGGAATAAGAACTCTCTGGGACAGAAGATATACAGGAAGTATATAAATATTAAAAAATCCAGGAAGAGAATTGGCCAGAAGGGTAAAACACATTATGCAATAAAAATGTGAAAGTATTTTTTTAAAAAGAAATTTGATGTAATACCTTCAGAAAGTTTATGGCTTTTGTTTTGTGTGGGGAAAATAATTACAAATACGCAAATATGTAAATTTTATTAAATAATGCAACAACCCAGGAGGAGATAATAAATTTGAAAGTGCTTTGGAAAATATACAATGTGCTATCTAAATGTCAGTCACTATTATCCTGGCCTGTAATTGAAATAAATTAATCCACCTCTTTGCTACCTTTGTTCTTGTCAATTTTAATGAAAAGGAGAGGCTAGCCTAAGGCATAGCTTATTGTACTGCCACTGACCTAATAGACAAACATCTGGAAATCTTTGTCTCAAAATCACAGTTGATAGTAATTCTCTTCTTTTATTGCTTATTCTTTGATTTATTATTGCCCTGTATGCAGCACTGTGTAAACATAGGATTTTTAGGCTCATTATAATTGCAAAGTTGCAATGGACCTCAGAGGTTATTTAGTTCAATCTTCTATCACCCCAACACCACCAACATATTCACAACATAAATTTTATCTATAATATTTCCTAGATATTGCCATTCAGTCTCTACTTAAAGATCATGATGAGGAAGAACTCATTGTCTTCAAGGCAAACCATTCCACATGTGGATAGTTTTAATTGTTAAGAAGTTTTTTTTCAAAATTATTGACTGCAATTTATGTAACTTTAATCACTGCTAACTGGTCCTATTTCTGCCCTTCAGAATCAAGCAGAGAACATCTAATACTTCTTCCATCTGACAAATTGTTAAATATTTTTTAAATATCTTTTACATATCTCCCTGAGTTTCAATTTCCCCATGATGAACACCAGCTCTTTTTTCAACTAATTCTTATACAGTAACATGCTGGTAATTTCTGTTTGAATTAACTTCAATTTGTCAGCAGTTCTAAAGTGTGGCATGTAAAATTGGACAGAGTACCCCAGATATTATGCAGTTAAGAGGACTATGACCATCCCTCAACCAAAGTCCTCTATAACACACAGGACATGTGATGGGGAACTTACTACCCCACATAGTAACTCATTGGATTTTTGAAGTTCTTACATTTTTCTTATATTTAATTTAAATCAACATTCCAATAATTTTGCATCACTGTTCTTAATATTTCTTTCTAGCACAAGGAAGTTCTAATCCGTCTCCTATTGTTCCCCCCAATTGTTCAGTATGATAGGTCTATCACCTTCTCTACTTTGCACACTAATTCTGCTAATGAATACAGCTTACCATTAGATTCTTTTTATTATTATTTCACACTAATGACTCAAATTAACCACAAAGTTCTTTAACTTTTTACTCCTTTCTTTTTACTCTTTCTTAGCCACATAGTGTTCCCCTGTCTTGACTTGTATAGTTGATTTTTTGAACCCAAATGCCACTTCTTATACCTACTCCTATTCTGTTTCATCATCTTAGACTCAGCCCACTGTTTCTTTTCTATTAACATCTTTTTAGATCCTGATTCTCTTGTCCAGTGTATTAGCTACCACTCCTTGCCTTGTTCCATCTTCAAATCATATCAGCATGGCATCTCTGCCTTCATTCAAGTTAGATAAAAATTTATTTTGAATAAGTTACTCATGGTATAGATTTAAAAGCTGAATTAATATATAGAATGCTGTATACATTTATCCGGTAGAGCAATATAACTATTGTACCATTACTCTTTGATACTTGACTCATAGCTCTCAATCTTCCCCTCACATACAGGATAATACAAAGTGCTTTCCTTGTCATTGCCATATGTGTGTAGGCATCTTGTTATTTTTCTGGAATATTCTACATAGAATGTTTTCTCAGAATTGGAATTTAAAATCTCTCTCATATTTAAAATGTGATATTCATGACAAACTTTGAGTTATTTCTCGTCCATTTCCAGTCAACTATAGATAGCTTTCACAAAGCAAATGAGAACATACATAAAGTGAGATTGGGAAGCAGCAATGATTTAAAAAATGAATAGAGCACACTTGATGTGAAACATTTTTATCCTACCTGAATGTCATCAATCTACAGAAGTCATTCGCAGTAACACCAAAACATTATAACAGTCTGCAGGATTTATGATGGTAACCTACTTATGTGAATTTCCATATTCCGTCAATAGATGTTTTTTTAATTGTGCAGAGATCATAACGATTAAAAGAAAGTCATATGCACCATTTTAAGCCTAGGTAATTGAGCTTTATTTTTAAGTGTTTATTTATAAGTGTAACAGAACACAATCATTGTGTTCTGAACAAATCATTGTCTTTTTTGAGCCTCCATCCCCTTTGATCCGTTTCTCTATCCCGTGAATTATGATTATTATTTCTTAATTTTCAAAATTCAGAATAGAATTCGCCTCTTCCTGAAAGTCTTCCCTGGCTCATTAAGAGATACAAACACAATCTTTTCCTATACTTAACATAGAGTCAAGGTAGCATAACAAAAACATTATTATACCTAAGAGAAATAAGTCCTAGTCCTGGCTCAGTCACTAATTCCCAATGTTACATATTATAAAAGCCATTTACCATCTAAAGAGAACTTGAAAAATAATTAATCCAATCTTTCAACCCAAGCAGTATTTCTCTACAATATACATGACATTTGATGGGGAACTTACTACTAAACATAGAAGCTCTTTGGATTTTTGAAGTTCTTACATTTTTCTTATATTTAATTTAAAACAACATTCCAACAATTTTACTGCACTGGTCTTAATCCTTCCCTCTAGTGCAACAGAGAAGTTCTAATTCTTCTCTTACCATTTTTCCTCTTCTTAATCTTTGTCTACTGACATTCTACAGATCATATTTATACATGCTATAGTGTCTACAGGGATATACTTCATAAAACTCTCTTCTAAAATGAGTATATATGTGGCAGCACCCAGGTAGAAGAATATAGCAAATATTTATTAAGTACTTATTGTGTACAGATCATTAAGGAAACAGAATTCTAAATAAATCACAGTCCCAGCCATTGAAGAGGTTTAAGCATATGAGGGGAGGAAAATACCAAACTCAACAATTATAATATGTAATTTTTCAGAAGTATACTAGAATCAAAACATAAATTGTTATTTATGAGTTGAGAGCCAAGACCATTTACTAGTCAAGGAATCATGGAAGGTTAATATAGGAAAAAGGAACTTTAAATGAGTTTTAAAGACAGAGAGGAATTCAAAAGGTAAGAAAAATGAAAGAGGAAATTCTAGGCATAAGAGACAACTGAAACAAAGGAATGGCAGACTCGAAGCATGGTGTATTTGAGTGTATAGAACAGTTTGGTTTTGTTGGAGCAAAGTACATTTAGTGCAACAGTATGAGGAAAGGCTACCAAATTTGAATGACACCAGGTAGTAGAGTGCCTTCATTGGAGGGCAGAGAAATGTGAATTTTATTCAACAGACA
Organism: Vombatus ursinus; assembly: GCF_900497805.2. Classification (NCBI taxonomy): domain Eukaryota; kingdom Metazoa; phylum Chordata; class Mammalia; order Diprotodontia; family Vombatidae; genus Vombatus; species Vombatus ursinus. The sequence continues at coordinate 60,402,637 of NW_020954590.1, forward strand.
ATATGGAGTTACAGAACATTTTTTTGAAAGAGGAGGGACATATATGAGAATGATAAATATTAGAAGTGATTTAAAGTTAGAAAGGGAATAAAGAAAGCTGAGCTAATGGGAAAGAAGATGCTAAGTCAATTTTACAGAATTACAGAATCTCTGAATTGGCAGAGACTTCAGAAACCATCTTATCCAATCCATATAAATAAGAATATTCTCTCAAACATCCACATCTAATGATAACTTTGTTTTTGCTTAAAGAACCCTATTAAAGAGGAAACATATTCCTTTCAAATGAGCTCATTTCCTGAGTAGTTTTGGCTCACTAGTCAAGACGCAGGAGTTGGAATATGCCTTGTTCCCCATTGCCACTTCCAGATTCTCTTCTTTTCTCCTTCAGTCAATACTACTTCTCTTCTTTTGAGTTTCATGATATTCATATCTACCACCCAATAAAATTCCTGGTAGCAGTTGTCTACAGATGCCCAGGTCATTTCTCTTCCTTCTTCAATGAGTTTAATATATGGCTTTAATTTTTCTCCACTCCCCAACTCCTGACACTGGGGGACTTCAATATACAAGTTGATTCTCCCTCAAGTATCCTCATTTTCTTAACCTACTTTCCTCCCATAAGGTACTCCTCCAATTCACCTCAGTCACACACAAAGATGGTTATATCATTGATGTTGCCATCACCCACAAATGTACCACCTCCATGTCAAAAATTCTGAAATATCTTTATCTGACAATAATCAATTAGCTTTTCATCTCTCCCTCTGCTTTCCTTTACATAAATCTACTCTTCATTTGCACCATGACCTTCAATCCCATGAGCCCTCAATTCTCCCACAGGCCATCTCTCCAGCTCTGGCCATTCTCTCTTCTCCCTATCTTGCCTTCCTGATGGAATACTTCAATTCTCTGCTGTCTTCCTATCTTGAATCCCTAGCACCATTATCATATTGCAGATTATGCCTAGACAACCTCAGTCTTGAACCACTCCCACCATTTGATGTCTTCCTACCTATACATGTGCTGCTAAATGAAGGTGGAGAAAGTCACACAACTGTTCCAAGTCCAAATGTATGTTATATAACCTCAACTGGGCCCTCATTACTGCCAGGAAATACTACTATACATTCCTTAAAAACTCACTATTCCACTCTCTACAGTAGCTTTTCCAAGCGTTTTCATCCCTCCTCAAGCCTCTCATGATTGCCTCTCCCTCCACTTTTCAGTAGAGAACCTTGTCTCATATTTTACAGAAAAAAAAATGGGCCCATTTGCTGTGAATTCCCTCTACTGCCCTCTTCCTCATTTCCTATCACTCAGATTCATTCCACCACTTTCTCTTCCTTCACCCCTATTTCACATGATGAAGCAGCCTTACTTCTTACTCAGCTCAAGCACTACCTTTTTCATGAACCTTTTCTCTGAATCCCATCCCCAGTAGGAGCTTCATCCTCTCTAGTATTAACTTGTATTTGAATTGAGTATGTCATCTATCTATCTATCTATCTATCCACACATACTTACATATTATTTCCTTCATAAATTTATTAACCCCTTGAAGGAAAGACATTTTCTTTTCTGTTTGTGTATCCCCAGAATTTAGCAAAGTGACTGATGGATATAGCATGAATTCAAATCCATCTTCTACATAAAGCCTTTCTTGACTCCTAATTTTTAATGTTCATTTACCTTAACTACCTTATATTTATTCTGAAAATAAGTATCATATATATACACATATATATACATATATACATACACACATATATGTATATATATATATAAAACCTTATTATCTTCCCATTAGAATGTAAATTACTTGAGATTAGACATTGTTTCATTCTGCATTTCTTATACCTAGCACAGTGTCTGACATTTAATAAGTAACTCATAAATACTTGTCAATTGAATAAATGATTGATTGATTCTGATTGATTTACTCTGGTACTCCCCTCCCCAAGCTTATAATTATTTTTCAGAAACCCTGGTGTGTAGAACTGAATAATGCATGCTAGATATAGATGGTTCTTTTTACTTTTGCACCATTTTGTAGGAATGATACCACATGAAAGTTGAGGATTGGTTGTACCAGCTTATAAGCTCTGTTAGTATCAAACTTTCATTGTCCTACAAATTTTTTGTTAATGTTGTGTAGGCTCAGTGTCAAATGAATTAAACTGAACATGAGAGAGTAAACAAAAACTCAAATTAAAAATCTTTATTTTCTTCTTGAAGCAAGATTTATTGATCAAAATAAATTTTTAAAAATCTCTTTGTGAGGGGAGGATCACTGTTTGGTTCAGTATCAGAGGACCAGATTTCAAGTATGGCTCTGCCGCTATCTACCAGTGTGACCTTTAATACTTAATTCCAGGCTTCTGTTTCCTTAATTATAAAATAAGGGAGTTATAGTAGATGACTTTAATGGTCCTTTCCATCTCTAAATCTATAATCCTATGGGTCTGATGTAAAGGACTTCAGAAATTCAGTATAATTATATATTCATGTAAAGGTAGATTGTGCATATTGAAATAAATGCTTAATAGTATTACTTCATCTCTAAGAATATTAAGAAATCACTTCTTTGAATTTGGCTGTAGGGTGATATATTTACCCACAAGAACTCCTTGGTGATACCTCATTCTTCCACAATAAAGCATACCAAATTTGCTTTCCCATTGCTCAAAAGATAGCTTCCCAGTTATTTTGATGTTATCTAATGCCAGTATTTTTGAATCACTATCTGAAAATATTTCTAAATGAATGACCACAAATTTTGCACAAAGAATTCCAAAGGAGGGGTAGAAGCAACATGGGCCCATAAAGGGGAACATCTGAATGGTATTCAGAAATCTATCAATGTGATGTGTTCAATTCAGCCAATGTTTGTTTTTCTGACTTTGGCTTTCTTCATATTCACCTGTGTGGTATGAGCAGTGTTTCTTTTATCAGTTTTCCCTGACAAAAATTGGCTATCCTGGCAAAGGTTCAGAAACCCAAACCAGCGGCCCCATGGTCCCAGACATTTAAATGAAATGACCCTCTATTCTAGCTCTCGATGGCTTTCAGTTCCATTGATGTTGAAATTGCCTGTTATCTGTAACTCTGTCATATAATGGGCATTTTATCTAGTCTGGCTCTAACAATAGCAGCAACTGAATCTTCCTCAGGACAGGCTGAACCCGCCAACATAAATCTCTACTTTCCTTCTTTCTCTGTTCCTTAAAGAATACATGTAAGCAGATAGGAGAGGTAATACTGTAACAGTACAGATCACCAGGACTGCCTTCAAAAAGGAATGGGGCTATTAAGAACAGCTCTAGTTCATTTAGATGAGAAACTCTGTGTTTCTATTCACTGCATTTGCCATTTCAAGACTTAAATTTGTTTTATCTCACCTGGTTTATATTCGCTTCAAAGGTACATGAGTCTCTGATCAGAAGTAATTTGATGTTTGAACTCAGGCACTGCAAAATGGATACTCTTGAGGACAATGACTAATGTTGACAAATATTTTCTAAGTTGTCGCATGTAATCACCCAACTTCTCAAACTGATTTTTCTTTTTCTGTGGACTGTGGCAGCAGATGCTAATATGGGATAAATGAACATGTCCATTTTCTCACAGTTGTGTTGACAAGTGCTAAAGAAGTCAGAAAAGATGGACTTGACATCTGACTGCTACCTGTCTCTTGCTTTTATAGCAAATTATTGTGTGTCTCTCTCCCGTTTTTCATAGCCCATTGCAAGGTAGAATGAAGTCCTTCATCCAAAAGACCGAAAAGAAGTCTTTATTCAGACTAAGATGGGGGCAGGTTTCATATTCTTTCTTTGACTGAGGATTAGCATATGACCTCCCATCTCTCTCCACCCCTCCTACCTCCACACCTCCCTCCCACACACACCTCAAGGTCTGAGGGAAAGGAGACAGAAGGCATCTGTTCCAGGAGTGGAACACTTGTCTATTTTCATTTATCAGATGAAATTCTTTCTCTGCCATTGCAGTACTTTAATTATTACTTTGCAGGAAAGCTATTTTAGAGATGAGGCCTAATTAAAGCTGTTAAAATATCAGCTTCACAACTACCATGCCATCCTGAACTAAAGATATTGTTTAAATTGATTTCTTCTTCTTTTTTTCCCCAGATTTCATGTGATATATGAGCATCTCCTACCAGGTGATCATTTTTTCTTTCTTGTCTTTTTTACCTTTGGAAACTCCATTTAATTATAGTAAGGAGGATCATAGGATAACAACATCATATTTTAACTGGATAAGACATTAGAAATCATCTAGTCTAACCTCCTTATATAATAGATAAGGAAAATGAATCACAAAGAAATTTAGCCCGTGACAGAGTCAGGATTTGAGTTTTTGTCCTCCCTCTCCAGATCCAGGTTACCTTTGCCATCCAAGTAGAGCAGTGATTTGAACTTTCTTCACAGATCAAGCTGAAAGGGAAATGATCAGCATTCAAACATCTCACTTAGACATTAAGACGCTCTGTCACCATCCCTAAATATATTCATCTAAAAATATTGGAAAGCCCTTATCAGCAATTATATTCATTGAGCTTCTATTCAGTGCACTGAACTGTGTACAGTACTTTATTCTGCTCTTGTCATCTGTGAGCATAATATTGTATTTGAATGATGATTTGATCTAATGCCATTCTTTATTCTTCCTCAACTTATACATATTAACTCCATGGCTGTGCCTGGTGGGAGTGGAAACATAAAATTCCATTTTTGGATATGGCATATACAAACTACTTATAAAGTATGTCCTCAGCTGATTTCCCTGGACTTGACATTTCATTACATTTGAACTCAGACACAGCCTATGACACCTGCAGTGTCATACCACACATATCTCATAAGACACTCCTGATTTTGTTTTCTATCCTATTATGGGAACAGTAATTAAATCAATGCTACCATGGCTTTGAGAAAAGGATATGTCAATCAACTACAATAGAGTTCCACTCATAATTTCTGTGACTCCCCAAGGGAAAGTGTTTCCTGGATGCCACTCCTCTGAATGTCTTGTCTACTATTTCCATTGTAATACAAATTCCTTGAGGGAAGGAACTATCTCACTTCTGCCTTTGTATCCCCAGAAAAGGGTCTGGTACTTTATAAAGTTCTTTTCTTCATCTATTCATTATTGGGGACCTGAATTATTCACAGGGAACAGAATGACTGTATTGTTGCTTCTTGCCTGGCTAACCAGTCTTCCATGGTAAATCAGCTCCCAGCTAGATGACACAAACAAATATTCCTTATTTTTACATGTACAAACTGGAAGCAAATCTGTAGAAGTAAATCATGTAGAAGTCATTGAAGCAGTCTATAAATTCCCAGGATATAACACAAACTACAAGTATTGTTGTTACTTACATACCTAGTCTTAGAAAAGTAAATCTTAGCAGTTGTCACAAGGAGATATTTCTGTGGATATACAAAGGGTTGAAGTTACTTATCATTAAACTCTAAAGATGTCAGGAGACATCATTTTAAATTTTGTTTTTCAAAGCATCACTTCCATTACAGTCATTTTCTGAAATCTGCTATACACATATGTTCAAGACACCTCTGGAAGGAATTATAGATATGCATTCAGGCCCTCTGGTTTTCCAAATGAAAGAGTGAAAGGAAAATAATTAAGGCAACTGGTGAAGTGTCATGGAGCTGAATAGTGGTAGAGCTAGGATCTGAGTCCAGATTTCCTAGCTTCTAGGCTAGAATTCTGCTAACTTCCAAGTCCAGACACATATGGCATAGAACATAGAATGTAACATCTTACATGACTTGCAAAACACAAGCAATGCGGTTAAGCTCTTTGTGTGGTTGGGTCATGAATGTGTAAGTCGTGAAAGATTGCTAAGGAAGATACATTTAATTTCGAAGAGGGATTCAAGAAGGCGGCAGCACCAGGATTTTCTTTCCCCAAAATGCATAGGAAGTATATTCCAATTGCCTTAATCAATAAATCAATTATTATATGCCTACTGTTTTCCAGATGCTGGAGCAGGCATTAAAAGGTACAGAGACAAAACTGAAACAGTCTCTAGTTTTAAGAAGTTTGTGTTCTACATGTGCGTTGTTGTTATTGTTGTTTTTGTTTTTGTTGTTGTTGTTGTTATTCACATTTTTTCTCCAAAGAGGACCAAAGGCATTATAGTGTGATATCTTGACTTTTGCATGAATCTGATTTAAGTGAGGGCGAGTTGCACAAAGCTGTCAGCTTGACTCTCTCTTCCAAAGTCACCAGAGTTCAGTGGTGAGACAAAAGTCAGGACAATTGATGATGGCCCTGGGGTGTAGTGGATGACCTTAATGTCTTCAATGTCTGATCAATCTCTAAGCACTACACAGTGCCTTCTTCAGCTATGTTCATGGTCATTGTAGCAAACTGTTTTCATTGGTCCTTTTTGCAGGGACAAATTGGTGTAGACATCCCTGTAACTCACTGATGGGTTTAAGACCTGTCAGTTACCCTCAACCTGGTTTAGCTCACCTGTTAAGATGGTTTTTTACTGAGGTGTGGCCACTGCACATGCTTTAGCTTCTTGTATCCACAAGGGAGAGTTGGATGACCAGTAGACACCAAACATGGATGGATATACATATACCCATATATGTACACACATATATACAGTATATATAAAAAGCAAACTAACAAACAAACATAAATTTGGCCTCTTGTCACTTGTGTGACTTTGGGCAAGCCATTTATAAACTCTTTGTACCTCAGTTTCCTCTAAAATGAAGGGATTGCATTAGATGGATTTTAACATTCCTTCCTTCTAGTGTGGAGATAAAAATTATTCAACCTACAATAAGAGAATCTGAGGCAGAGCTCTGAGCCAATGGCACTTTATTAAAGGATCTGTGATCCCTTCTAATGAAGTGGATCTCAGATCTTCCTTATAATCTGAGATGTCCCCTCCTTCCAGGGCCCTGTTTTTATAGGGTTAATAATCTAGACATTCAAGAATGGCTATAGCAAATATAGAATAATTCTATTGGTTGACATGTAATAGATAAGCAAAAATGATCTGTCAGCAGGTTTATGAGTTGAGTGAAGCAAGGAATATTTCCACTGACTAGGTGGTCATAATATAGTCATAAGATGGACACCTGCTCATGCTGGACAAGAGAGAATGGTCTGGAGGCACAAAAAATAAATTGGGGGAATTTCCATGTAGTTGAGTCACCTCTGCCACACTGGGCTTAGTCACCATAACAAGGAAAGACAAGGGTGGAGGGCCTCTGGTTAACTTCCTATGATTAAGCAGATGAACTTAAAATCTGCAACTCACAGCTCTGGGGCCAAATATACAGAACTTAATAATCACTACCCCTATGGAATCATAATGAACTGATTAATACTGATTAGAGTTTGAGGTGGAGTCCTCAATGAATCAACTTTCTCATTAGTTAGAACTGTGTGATCCTACAAAATGCAAGTTATTTTTAGGGGACAGTATAAGCTGTTGGGCAGATTAGGAAAAGTCTCATGTAGAAGATGACACTTGACCGATGATAGACATAGGCTACAATTTGTACAGGCTTTAAAAAAAAATAGCAGATCTTTCAGGAAATTAATAGCAGTATGGTACTTTGCCTCAGGAGGAAAAAAAAAGATCATGATTATTATGCCAATACTACTACACAATAAAGCCCTATTTATTGAAAGTCTTTGATTTATATCCTTTTATAACACTAGACACTATAATATAAAAAATGAATTTTTAAAAAATGGTGTTGGAGTTTGACTTGCTCTGCCATTTCTGAGTTGCTTAAATATAGGGAAGTCACTTTAACTTTCTGAGCCTCAGTTTCTCCATCTACATAATTAGAGAGTTAGCCTAATTGATCCCTAATTTGCTATAATATTTATATATTCCAGATATAAATCCTATGATACTGGTAGAGAAAACAGTAAGAGATACAGACAAGAAACAATTTACGGGCAACAATAATGTTATAGGTAATGGTATTGATGGAATAATGGTATAATCAATTGCTAAATTATGCAACACAGGAAGAGATAGGTAGCATCATACATATGAACATACACATATATGTCCATACACATATTTATATGCACATTTATGTATATATATGTGCATATATATGTACACACATGCAAACATATGTGAGTGTATTGTGATGTGGAATTCATTTCTTTATTTAATAGAAGTATGAGTAAAAATGAAAGGAGATAAAGAAAATGGAGCAAAGTGTGCCTTGGCATTATCAGAAAAGACTCCATGGAAGAAGTAGGTGAGAAAGCTTAGACAGATTGATACGGGTTTTAAAGGTAGGGAGGAAAACAAGCAAGAAGGGATAGATGAATTACAGGTGGAGGAAGCAACAGGTGAAAAGGCATAAAGGCTGATTTGCATATGATGTTGTCAAAGGAAAACGGGGTAGCCAGTGTAACTAGAGCAGGGGGCTCATATTGGGGGGTAATGAGAAACGAGCTTGGGCCAGTAGGATGAATCCAGATTACAAACTGAATGAAAGAATGAATAAATTTACAAGGAGTAATCATAACCTTACTATGTGTCATGTACAGAGCTAAGGACTGCAGATAAAAAAATGATAGATAGTCTTTGCTCTCACGAAACTAACAATATAATAGGGGAACACAAGGCATATATAGAAGAGTGGTATCCAGGAAATGGAGATTTGATCTGTGTAGTAACAGAAGTGATGACATTATGTATATGCCACCCCCTTTTCAATTATTTTTATTATATTATATATATATATTATATTATATAATATATATTATATATATAATATATTATAAATAATATATTATTATTATGTTATTATTATATTTCAACTATTATCAATTTGACTTCAGTTCCCAGAAAAAGAGATGTAAAGGGTGAGGAAGGAGAGAGAGAATTCCTCCTGTAGTAGGCAGATGATGAGATGATCTGGTATGTTTGCATGGCTGGAAGACTGTATAGGATGAAAAACAAAAGCATGGTCTGAAGTCTAAGGCCAGTTAGTAGAAATGAAGGGCTAAGTATGATAACTTAGAGTAACTTGGTCGACAATCAACTGATTTAAGCCTAGGCAGAGAGCTCCAAAAATGAGTAATTTAATTCCCCCAGGACCTGGTCGTCTCGATTCTAAAGATCAAAGATGAAGGGACATAAAAACTAAAATGTGGGAAAAATCCACAGCACTAAGTATGGGAGTTTAAATTTGAGGTGGGTAAGCATTAGAAAATCTCCCTACATTGCTAATTTCCTAAATGCTCAGATTTTAAATACAGTAGACTTTAAACAAAAGGCAGATGCCTTTAATGGAACCCCCATTCTTTAATAGATCCAAATATCATGGCAAATTAGAACTTTAATATATCGTAGTACTAATGGTGTCTGATGTAAGAAGAAAAACAACAACTAGTCCTTTCTGACCCTTCTGACCCTCAGTCTGTGATTAGGTTATTTACACACCTGTGCAGTTAACATATCACTTCATTTCCCAGCAGCTGTTCTGCTGCCATATTGAGGTGTTGCTATACCTAAGAGATGATATTTGTTAAGCTGAGTCAATAGACTGCTTCTGCGCTGTTCTCTTTAATTTAGGACAGAAATGTCATAGTTTCATAACAATAGATATTGGAATGAGGTTCTCTTGATTGGCATATTGGTCTAAATATTGGATGTGCCCATTAAGTGAAATTGCTTTGGTAGGGAAAAAAAATAAATACTATCTAAATCATTACCCTCCCCCCAAAAATTACCATGCACAAAATATTTATTGAGAGAAAGTATTTTGCATATTTTTGCATTCAAATAAGTAGTTTGCATTTTTATAACCATTGTTCTCTTTCATTATTAGTCTTTCTTGCATATCCTCCCACAATATGCCATAGAGACATAATATTAAGAGTTGGAAGGGACCTTAGTCACTATCTATTGAATTTAACCACTTCATTGCATTCATGAGAAAACTGAAGCACAGAGAGGTTATGATTTGCCCAAGATAATACAATTAGCAAGTGATAAAGTCTAAACTGAAGTCAAAATTCATCTGATTCCAAAAATAATGTTCTTTTAGCTATGTTATGTTATCTTTACTAGTATCTATTATTTTTGAAAGGCAGCATATTTTGAAGCCAAGAATGATAGAAATTTTACCCATGTAGTTGCATGAAAACCAATATTCAATTCAATTAACAAGCATTTAATAATAATAATGATGATTAATAATAACAATATTCATATATCACATAATATGTGCCAGGTACTATGCTAAGTGTTTTACAATTATTATCTTATCTTCACAACAACCCTATCCTGTTAGGAAACTGAGGCTAATTGAGGTTAAATGACTTGCCCAAGGTCACATAGCTAATGTGTGCTTGAGGCCAGATTTGAACAAAAGTATTTGTGTGCAACCTAACAAGCAATTTGTATGTGCAAAGCACTATGGATAAGTGATGAGGCACACAAAAAATATAAAAGAGGCACAAGGAGCTTGTGTGCATGTGTGTATGTCTATGTACGTGTGTGTTTTGGGAGGGTGTTAATGCATGGACATAAGTATCACAAAAAAGGAGAGATTTTCAAGTACTACATGAAATTAGATGGGAGAGACAGAGACAGAGAGACAAAGAGAGAGACAGAGAGAGATAATTTTTAGATGGCAAGATTAATGAGGGGAGTTGTATCTAGTCTGTACTAATCATTTAAACATGGGGGGGACAGCCTACATGATGACATGGGGGGAGCAGGTGAGCAGAAAGCTAATGACTTAAACCGTCTAGAATATTGAGAGGGAGATGGGTAACAATTCTGAAGCAATGCTGAAAAAAATGGAGTGCTACCAGAATGTGCAGAACCTTTTGGGAAAGACTAAGGAGTTACCTAATGTAAAAGGAGAGCTGTTAAAACTTCTTCAATAGGACGCTAAAAATTCTGAATGGAGTATTTCCCCCCTCATTTGAAGGAAAGAAAAGAATTGGAGACTGGATGTGGCTTAAGAGCAGAAAGGATGAAAATATTTACAATTAGCTGGCTCTATTGGTTTAATACCTCTTTCCAATCACCAATCCTTTACCAGTGAAACAAATTAGTTAGAAAATGTACCTGTTTCAGTTTGACTGCTCTTGATTTTTCTTATGATAGAAGTGAACAACAACAATTACATGTTAGAAGCAGAAAGAAATAAAAAAGTTTGAAAATTCATGTGGTGTATAATCTCACCTGAGAACTAACTAAAATTGCAATATTCCATTTTCATCAAGCAGACAAAAGCATTCATTTTTACTAATGATCAATTGCTGAATGATGAGTTGATTGATAGTCAATCAGGAAGCATTTATTAAGCAACCGCTTTGTGTCTGTTTTCCTCTTTATTCTTGGGTACAAGGATGCAGAGAGAAACGATGAAAACAATCTCTCCTTTCAAGGAGCCTGAGTTTCAATGGTGTGCAAGGGGACAATAGGGACATATGTAACTGTATACAGCATACATAGAATGTGAATAAATGAAAATATATGCCAGGTGATCAAATACAGGATAGTTTAGGAAGCAGGGTACAAGAAATTTTGGGGGGGGGATTGGGAAAGGCTTCATGTAGAAAATGTTTTTTGATCTATGTCTTAAAGGAAGAAAGTGACTCAATCTGCTGAAAGTATGGAGGAAAGGCTTGGTAGGCATATGGGATGGCCAGTGCAAAGGTATATAGATGGTGACTGGAGTGCTATGCAGGAGTAACTAAGAAAAGGTGGGTTTGGCTATCCTGAAAATGCATATATCATGAGACAGGGATAGGATGAAATCCATTGAGGCTGGAAATATAGATTAGATCCAAGTTATATAAATCTTTGAAATCTAAACAGAGGAGTTCACATTTGATTGTAGAGGTAACAGAAAACCACTGCAGTTGATTGAGGGGATTACATGGTCAAATCCAGATATTTTGACATCAGCTTGTGAATGAATGGAGTGGAGAGGTAAGACATTTAAAGTAGGGAGAGCAAGAGGCCCTTGCAATAATATAAGGGAGAGGGAATGAGGTCCTGAACTAACGTAGTAGCTGTGTGAATAGAGGGAAGGGTTTGGATAAAAGAGATATGAAGATAAAAACAGCAAGGTCTTGTGACTGATTGCATACGACAGTGAAGAGCAGCAAGGAGTCAAGATTACTGAAGTTGATCCAAATCTCTCCTCAAGTCTCCCGTGGTACCCAATCCTTTTACCCTGGTATTAGAAGAACTGGAGTCTATCTATACTTCACTGAAAACACTGAGACCATTTGCATAGAGCTCCTCCTTCTTCCCTCCTCCTAATCTCACATCACGTCTCCTCCCACTCCACACTCCCTGGTTCCCCCTATATCTCCCTTTACTCTCTTGTCTTAGATGTCAAGGCTGACCCCTTTCATGAATCCTTGATTTTATTCTCTCCTGCCTTCTCTAGGAGATTGCACTCATCAAAAATCTGAATCTTTCTTCTAATCTTCATTCCCTCCCTTTGGACTTCTCCTTCCCTGCTTCCTAAACAATTCAACTTTTTTTCTACCATCTCCCCCAGCTTTCATTCTTTAACTCTCTTCCTCTTCATAGCTAAAATTCTTAAGAAAGGTGTTTATACTGTCCTCTCATTCTCTTCTGCACACTCTGTAATCTCACCTAAAACTGACCTCTCCAAAGCTCTCTCCTAATTTCCTTATTTAATGTCCTTTTTTCAATCATCATCCTTCCTGTTCTCTCTGCAGCATGTAGCACTGTTGTTCCCCTCTTCCTGGATATTATATTTTCTCTGAGTATTTGTGACACTACTTATTTCTGATTTCCTCTTATTTCTACAATTAATATTTCTCAATCTTTTTTGGTAGTATTCTGTCCTAGAACAGCAGCCTCATCTTCCTTTCATTGTCCCAATAGACCTTAAAAAAAAACTTTTAAAAATTTTTCTTCAATTTACTTGCCAATTTCAGTTCTTTCTGGACTTTAGAATTTTTGACACTTTTTTAAGATAACTACGCCACACTTTTACTCTATATTCTTTGTCTGTTACCTGCTTATTTCCTTACATACATATACACTTAGATACAAATACAAATATACTATATTTTATGCTAATATAGTTTTGTTATCTGTAAATGGGGTTGGTAGTTTAGATGGTCTCCAGAGTAAGTCAAATGGCAGTAACCAGGCCCGGAGTCAGGAAGACTCATCTTTGTGAGTTTGAATTTGCCCTTGGACACCTAGCTATGTGACCCTGGGCAACTCATTTAACCCTGTTTGCCTCAGTTTCCTCATCTGTAAAATGAGCTGGAGAAGGAAAATGGCAAACCACAGCAGTATCTTTGCCAAGAAAACCCTAAAGGGGGTCACAAAGAGTAAAACATGACTGAAAAATGAATAAACAGCAGCAACAAAGGCATGTCTCCTTATTTCCCATTTGGTTGCACTCATTTTTAGACTTCTTTACCTTCTACAGTGACATTCACTTTGCATTTCTTTGAATTTTTTCCCCAGTACACAGTAAACTTAGCATTGACAAATCTCAACATCTTGCAAGTTCCAATTAGCCTTACTATTCACACCTCAACACTCCCCTCTGCCCCTCTGATTGGAGGACAAAATCATGAATTCCTAAGCCTCCATTTATGGATGTGGGACAGGTCAGACATCTCCTCATTTCCCATTTAGTTGCACTCATATTTGGATTTCATTGGCTTCTCCGGCTGTACTCATTTCGGATATTTTTTTTTCACATTCCCATCATGCTAGACACTTTCCCTTCTCACCCCTTTTCAGCTTTCTTTTGTATGTTGTTTTTCCCTATTAGACCATGAGTTGCTTAAGGTCCAGGTCTGAATTTTTTTTCTTCCATTTTTTGTATGCCCAATGCTTAGTACAGTGCTTGGCACAGAGCAGGTACTTAATACATATTCATTGTTTATTGACTAGATATTATTTTGCTCTAAATCTATTGTCTCACTTACCTATCATGTTTCTTTCTAATAAGGTATATTTGGTGTTTTATATTCTCCTATTAAAAAGTTGTGTGCTAACTTAAAAAAATTCACCTTTATGTACTGCTTTAGTTTTTTTTTCTTTTTGAATTGCTTAATACATTATCATATTTGATTAAAACCACAATTAACAGCAATAAAGCTCCCATTTTACAGATTAGGAAACAGGCTCATTGAGGTTAGAAGATTTGTGCAAGCTCATACATCTAGTGACAACAAAATGGCTAGAAGTGTATGCTTTTTCTAATTTGGCACACTGCTTCATCAACTCTCCCTCAAAGCAGGAACTGCGTAGGGCTTGTATATGGGGAATTAGGCAGTGGAAGGTCAGTTTGTTAGAACTGAAAAGTTCAGGAGCAGTGAGTATAGGAACATCTGTTGGAGACTGGCTGTGTAGGTCATTAAAACATAAACAAAGGACTTAGTAGGGCCCTATAATAGACAATTCTGGCAGAAGAAAATCCTATTCAGGGAGGGCCCAAACACGAGTCTAATATTCATGCTTTTTACTCTCTGGGTATGGGAAGTGGTTAAGTATCTAATAGTATTGGCATCTTGGTTTCCTTAGCAATATTATTACAGTTGTCCAGCAAGAAATTTCACTAGTAAGGGAATTAAGTCAGGTTTTATTCATGTGGCAGGTGTCTGTGGCACCTAGCTCTTATGACTGGCCAATACATGGGAAACTTCTCACAGTAAGGAGTGGGCCTTGACTCCAAACAGCTGGGGAACCCATATGTCAACACTGCCTTCTTGGTTGCACAGATTAACAGCAATACAGCTAATCTACTACCTAATAAAACAGTTTTCATCTGTCCCTATTGTTGGTGTAGTGAGAAGAGAATATATTCCAGAGTTAAATGACCTGAGTTTGAATTACTGCACGGTTCTTTGCTGAGTGAAGGGTGGGAAGAGAGAATTAATTTGAATACCTGCAATGGAAAATATGGGTCATGATGTGACCAAGAGCAAGTAAATTAAACTCATTGGGCCTGTCACCTTGTCTGTGAAATGGGGATAATTATATTAACTACCTTATGGGATTGTTGTCTGAAGAAGGTTTTGTAAACCTTCAAATCTTGTATGCATATGTAAATTACCATTAGAAAAAATAATTTTAAGAACTAAGAGATCAACTTATTCAATCACTAATTTTATAGCTGAGGAAACTATAGATGAAAAAAACTTAAGACTTTTTCCCAAGTTCACATTTCTAGTCAAATATAATCAATCCAATGACCATTTATCAAAAGCTTTCTATGTGCCACACACTGTGCTAAGGGCGGAATATAAATACAAGCAAAAAAGAAAGTCAGTCTCTACTCTTATGGAGTTGACATTCTAATGGGGGAAGACAATTCTGTCTATTAATGACAGAGTCAAAAATGGAATCCAGGTGTCCTTACTCTCAGTTTCATGGGTTTACTTATTACTCCACTGATGGATGAAATGAGATAGTATTTGTAGAGTAACTGGAATATTATAGGTGCTTGATCTTTTCCTTCTTTACTTCCCTCTGAATGTTTCCATAAACTATCACATGAAAATGCAAAAAACCCTAAATGCCAAGAATTGCCTTCATCTGAGGTCTTGGGGGCATTTTTTTGCTATTGTTAAACAAATTTACTTACATAAAAAGTGAAAATCAAATTAAGCTCTTGATCTCCTCAGTCAGCTTGCCTTAGGGGAGTTGGGAAAGTTCTCAGAAAGGGGAGCTGGCAGCATTTGTCCTCCTAGAAACTGCTAAGTGAGATTGACTTTGGACCATCACCAATAATGATAGAAAACTTTTGTCACAGCAGGTACTTGTTTATGAATATTTCACTGTATGTACTGTATTGAGTTTGCATAATGGGTGCATTTCAGATTTATTCACTGAACAGGCTAATTCAGCAGACAAGTTGTCATTAAATTTCGTTAGTGGGAGGCATATAAAATTTGTATACTTTTAATTTCTATAATTCTTCATCAGCTTTCATTTTAAAGGACAGTATTGCACATAATAGACATATTTACTGTATATCAACTAAGTGGCCTCTGTACTTTATAGCATAAACCCTGCAAATATTCTGGATCTTATTAACTCTTGATTTGCCAATACTGTATATTTTGTGGGGCAGATATTGCTTAGCTCTTATAGTGTGTGTGTGTGTGTGTGTGTGTGTGTGTTTGTTGTGACTCATATATCTTGTTTAGATATTGGATGTCAGTAATCACTCAATGGGTATTGGATAATGATGATAATGAAGTATTAATTTGATTAATAGTATAAACATGAGACCTAGGAGACAAAGTACAGAATGCAAATGGCAGTCAAATTAGTAATACATCCAAAGTATGTTGCTGGGATTACTGGAGAGTTACAAGATAATACTAACTTAATTTCCTACAAAGGTTTTTTTTTTTAAATTTAATGTAAAATAATCTTATACTGTTAGAAACCATTTTATTCTTCAATGTTTGAATCTGTGATACTTTCCATGGCAGGTATGTAAAAGAACTCCCTTCTCCCACCTTGTTCTCAATAAAGGATCTTGTCCATGACTTTACTAAGAAAATAGAGATCTGTCATGAGCTTTCTTTTCTTCATTCTTCAAAACTCATCCACCTCAACCAAAATTTCTTTCTAGTTTGATCTGGACTCTGAGAAACAGGGGATCCTTCTCCAAAGCAAAGGACAGGCTCTCTTTAAAAAAAAATTATTGCTGATCTTACTTGTTAAATCACAATTGCTTTTTGGATATGCTGCCACCACCTACTACAAACATAGATACGAATTGACATATGTCCTCCTTTACAATAAAGAGAATATTTAAGCAAAACTAATTCAGTAACCACATTGATAGTCTAAACATCAATCCTGAAAGGAAAGATATCCTGTCTCATGTCTTTACCAAGGCAAAATTTAATCTCTATCATTATTCAGCATTTAATTTCACTTCTTGTATTTATACTACATATATTTACATTATAGATTTGTATTTGCATTATTGTATTATATATGTGTATTGTTTCCTGATTCTTCTTTAGTTTATATAAGTCTTCCTAAAATTTTCCAACTTCCTAGGATCATTGCTGTGAGACTAGAAGGGATATTAAAAACCAACTCATTTAACTCACTCATTTTACAAATGAAGAAATAGATGCCTAACAATATTAAGTGGCTTATTCAAGTTTTCACAGGTAGTAAACATGAGACCATTTGCCAAGAGCCTCCTCTTCTTCCTTTCTCTAATCTCACATGGCTCAGATGCATTCTGCCTTTATCTTTGCCTTCACCTCTGTCTCACATGATGAGGTGCCATTTTTACTTGCCAAGGTAAATTCCTTCACATTTACAAATGATCCCATTCTATCCTTTCTTCTCCATTATTCCAACTCTCACTTACCTTTAATCTTTCCCAGTCTGTTAACTGCTTAACTATTACCTAGAAACATGCTCATCTACCTTATATTCTCAAAAAAACAAAACAAGATACTAACTTGATCTCTATAGAGATTAGCTACCCCCATTAGCTATATACTGTGTCTCTCCTTGCTTTTGTGACAAAACTCCTTGAGAAGGCTGTCTTAGGATAAGTGCTTCTACTTTCTTTCCTTCACAATCTTCTTAACATGTTAAGTCTGGTGTCTAGTATTATTCAACTGAAATTATTCTTTCCGAAGTTATCTATGATATCTCAATTGCTAAATTTAATGGTCTTTTCTCAATCCTCATCCTGCTTGAACTCTCTTTACTTTACCACTTTCCATCACCCTCTTCTCCTTGATAGTCTCTTCTTTCTTTTTTTTTAGGGGGGCATTCTTAATCCTGGTTTCCTTTCTCACTCTCTGGAAGCTCCCCCTCAGTCTCATTTGTTGGATTTTTGTATAGAGGTCATGGCCGCTAACCATGTGTGGTACACAGGGCTCAGTCCTTGGCTTTCTTCTCTTCTCCCTCTATGCTACACTTGATGATGCCATTAGTTCCCATGGATTTAGTTATCATTTTTATGCTGATAATTCTCTGCTTATCCAGTCCTAAACTTTCTGTTGATCTCTTGTCTGACATCTCCAAATGCATATTAGAAATTTTATATCGTATGTTCAATGGACATCTTAAACTCCAAAATTGAATGCATTACCTCTCCCTCCTCTCCCCACCCCAAATCCTCTCCTCTTTCTCACTTTCCTATTAGTATTGAGAATATTGTTATATTCCCAGCCACCTAGGCTTCCTACTTAGATGTCATTCTTGAATCTTAATTCTTTCTCACTCAACATGTCCCATCTATTGCCCAGTCCTATAATCTGACTTTTATAACATCTCTCATAGACTCCTTTTTCTCTCCTCTGACACAGCCACTACCCTGGTCCAAGCCCTTATCATCTCATGCTTAGGCTATTACAATAGGCTGCTGATTGGTCTTTCTGTCTTAGTTCCCTCTCTACTCCAGTTCCTACTCCACTCAGCTCTCAAAGTGATTTTCCTAGAGTACAGGTTTGACAATTTCACACACCGTCACACCCCTATTCAGTAAATGCCATTGGCTCCCTATCACCTCCAGGATATTATATAAAATCACCTATTTGATATTCATAACCTATTGCCCCCTCCTTTCCAGTTTTCTTACTCCTTACTCACCAAATTGTACTTAGCTTTCCAGTGACAATGGCTTCCTTGCTGTTCCTCTTACAAGATATTTTATCTCTCACCTCCATATATTTTCATTGTCTGTCTCTCATTCCTGGAATTCCCTCTGCCTTCATCTCTGTCTCCTGACTTCCCTGGTTTTCTTCATGTTCCAGATAGAAAAAATGTTCTGGAAGAAACTTTTCCTAATCCCATTTAATTCTGATTCATTCTCTCTAAAATAATCTCCATATTATATTTTATATATTGTAAATGTATGTAGTTTTTTGTATGCTCTCTTCTTCGTTAATTAGAATATGAGCTCTTTGAGAGCAGGAAAAGTCTTTTGTTTGTCTATGCATACCCAGTGCTTAGTACAGTGCCTGCCACATAGAAGAAACTTAATACATGTTTATTTACTGACTGGGATCAAATTCTGTGCCAGGACCAGTAAAATCTGAATAAGGAAATGAAAGCTGGAAATGGAAGATTCCTCTTCAATCTAAATATGTTTAAAGGATGAAAAACTATTTATTGTGTTGTCTCAAATTTCTTTAATGGTTATAAACAAATTTTAAATTACTATTTTTGGATTAAGAAAGTTTGGGTTTAAATCCTGCTTTCTTACTAGTTGTGTGATTATTACAAAGTCATTTGACCTCTCATTTGTTCATCAACAAGCATTTATTACTAAACACCTTTGAGAAGGCAAAATTGAAAACAATCCTTACTCAAGGCTGTTATATTTTACTAGGTGATAGAGTATTTGAATAGATGAATAAATACAAGAAGAAGAGTTTCATCATCCATAAATTGGCATAATAGTATATGTACTAGCTACCGCAATGGGTTGTTGTGAGGAAAGTGCTTTGCAAAACTTAAATGTTCCACAATATGAGTTATTATGATAATAAAGTATCAGTAAATACATCATTATAAAAGGGATCAGCATCAGGTAATAGTGGCCTTCCAACAATATTTTTTTCTCTTTTAAATTTTTCTTAAATTTCCCAGAATATAGTGGGTTTCCCGACATCTCTATTAGGAATTCTATCTGTCCCAGTAATCATTTTTTTAAGCTACACAGTATTGTTAGCACAGTCCTTGCGTGAGTCAGTGACATTTACATGGTGAAAATTTAGTTTCCTGATTATGTAGAATGAAGTAAACTAGGCTAATCTCACAAGTGTTCACCTTTCTTCATAGGAGTAAAAGGGATTGTGAATGTATCTTATAGTTTTAGAAATGGAAGAGAATTTAGAGATCAATTAGTTGAAATTTATAAATTTATAAGTGGGCAACTTGAGGACTAGCGAATGACATGTCTGACCAAGTTCATAGAGTTAAGTGAAAAAGCTCTTTCTGTGACTCATACTACAGTATACTTTCCACAGACATTAAAGGGTCAAAATGCAGGTGACTTTGGTAAAATACATAGTGTTTTATTTGGAGTCAGAGGATTGGCGTTCAAGTCCTGCCTCTGGCATTAGTTAACTTGTTTGACCTTTGGCATATCATTAGACAGAACCAGTCATCCCAACAATTGAAAGTTTCAGATAATAGATCTGTGGCATCACCTGCTGCTAGAATATAGAAAGTACATTTTTGGGAATACTATTTTTAAGGATAACTTTTAAAAAATCCCTTTCCTAGAAATATTTCTCAACCTGTGAAATAGTAGTCACTGAAATGTTATTTGAAGACTCCAACAACTTTTATCTTATACAGAATAATTTGATAACATTTTTGAATGATTCATGGTCTTCAAAATGTAAAAATACAAACATTTCTATGAATAGAAAAAAATCATTTATGTACTTCAAATAGTATGTTGTCTTTATTAGGGAAATAAAAATTCTGCCAAATACCTGGGAACACAAAACTTCTCGGCCATATTGATTTCAATTACATTAAAGTGTTTCTAGCCTAGCTTCTTGTTATTTCCTACATAATACTATGCCATGGCCTATAAAATCCAAAGTAAAGACAGAGAGACAGGGACAGAGACAGACAGAGACAGAGACAAAGACAGAGATAGAGAAACAGAGAGACAGACAGAGAGACACACACACACAGACAGAAAGAGACAGAAAGACAGAGAAAGATTCAAACCTTCTCCCAAAGGTCAAAGATGGTTGTAAGAATGAGGACCTAATCTTCAAGTTGCCTTAAGCTTCCATGGCTTATTTCCATTTAGCATTCATATTCATAAAAAATTTCTTTTCTTTTTCCTTTTTTTCTTCCCTCCCTCCCTTCAGCCTAGAGATGGTTGCCATTAGACACAAATAAGTGTGTGTGTGTGTATGTGTATGTATATACCTACACACATATATGTATATATTTATGTGTTTGCATGTGTGAATATGTAAAGTTATTCTATACATACTTCTATTTATCAGGTCTTACTCTAGATGCACATAGTGTCTTTCTTCATATATCCTTTATTTTTAATCTGTGCATTTATAATAGTCAAAATGACTTAGTCACTCAAAATCTTTCTTAAAACAATATTGCTGTTACTGTATACAATGTTCTCTTGCTTCTGCTCACTTTGCTCTTTACCATTTTGTGTAAACCTTTCCATGCCTTTCTAAAATCATTGAACTCATCATTTCTTATAGCATCATAGCATTCCAATACAACCATACACCACAACTCGTTCAGTCATTCCCCAGTTGATGGGGAGCCCTGAATCTTTGCAGTTTTTTGACACCACAAAGAGAGTTGTTATAAACATCATAGTCATATTCAAAGTTATAATCAGTATTTGTGAATTTGCCTCCCTCTTACTTTTATTCACTATTTTCTTTCTCAACCTCTCTTTTTACCCTATCCCTGTAATTTTATCTTCTTCCCTCACCTATTTTGCATTCATTTTCAACAAAGTAAAGGCTGAGTGAATCTACATGTATCCATTAGGCATGATAATAAAAGATATGATTCTCTCACAGCAGGTGAAATGTTTTGCTTTTTCTTTTGTTGGCTATATGTGTGTATACCTATGTATACATATGCATACACATGTATTTGAAAAACAAAACAAAATCAAAACAGTGTCCTCCAAACTGTAGTATGTAGTTATCTGGAACAGCTTTTTAATACCAGAAGGGAAAAATCGCAGTTTTTTTTTTAATTGAAAGGCTGTGATTTGTTTTTATAATACTTTGTTACATATTGTTTATTCATAAAGAGACACAATCTCAACTCTAAAAACAGTAACTTAATTGCTAGCATTATCTCCAGATATTTACTCAACAGTGAACTTGGGGTTTAATTTGATCAGTAAATAGCAGATCAAGCAATTATTTTGTTTTGCTTTTTTATGTTCAAGAAGACATTGTTTATAAGACTGAACTTTGTGCTGAGAGACAGAATTCTGACTCTGAGTTTCTGTTTGCTGCTCTTGCATCCATCTAAAAAAAGTATTTTCCTCTTTGCCTACAAAATGCCAAGAATTTAGTATTCCATATTTTTCTAAAGTGTATTGATTGATTACTACCCTTTCCCTCCACTGAATTAAACTGACTGAAAATGGCTACTTTGATGTGATATAAAAACACATAAATATTTGCTGATATTCATATTCAAATATAGGCCTCCTGGAAATATGTTGCACCCCTAAAATGAGAAAATGAATACTCTGAATATTCTTTGAAATGAATGTATATTATGTAACTCTTTAAGAATATTAGTTAGAGATGAGTTGCTCTTCTGCTACAATGGAAAGACTTCATCCATCCATCCATCCATCCATCCACCCATCCACCCATCCATCCATCCATCCATCCATCTACCCATCCATCCATCTATCCATCCAACTATCTATCTATCTATCTATCTATCTATCTATCTATCTATCTATCTATCCCCAGATTGCTATATGGTGCATTAGATAGAGAGATGGGCCTAGAGTCAGGAAGACCTGAGTTCAGATCAATTCTTAGGCACTTACAAGCAGTATGACCCTAAGTAAATCAGTAAACTTTTGTCTACCTAAATATCTTCATCTGTAAAATGGCAGTAATAATGCACCTACTTGCCAGGATCACTGTAGTTAGAAAATGAGGTAATATTTGCAAAATATTTTGCAGACCTTAAAGAACTATATTAATTCTATTCTAAGCTATTAAATATGCATGTATGTGTGTATATAATATATGTATAGCTTTGTATAGTTATGATCTATGATTTTATTGGACTAATAGACATTGGTTTTTAATGGTGGAAAAGTCATTTAGTCCAACCTACACCTGAAAAAAAGAATCCTTATTACATTACCTTAAAAGTGTTCTTTTACCTTGAAATTAAAGAGCCTCACTAAAAAGGAAGTCACCAGCTTGAGAGGCAGTTTTTGTTGTTTTATTTTTTCCATTTTGAGCAGTTAAATTATTAGGAAGTTTTTCTTTACATCAAGCCTACATTTGTCTCTTTGGAATTTCTATGCCTTGGTTTTAATTCTGGTCGGTATATTAATATCTTCATAAATTACTCTCAAGTCACTATTATATCTTAATTAATTAAGTAATATTAATGTATGTTCAAACATTTAGGGCATCATTCACTTCTTGTCTATTACTACATATCCCATATAATCTCCAGATATCTTTCTAATTCAATAATTTTTTCTCTGAATGTTCAAGTTTGAAGCAGAGAAGGTCATACAGCACTCTCATTTTGGTTTAAAAGATCAAAACAATCCCAATTTCTTTCACGTGCTGCTTTTTCAGTATATATGCAATTGTCTCTTTTTTTTAGCCATATTGTGGATGAAGGTTGACTATCACAGCTGTTCCTTTTTTCTTTGATATATTTTGCAAAATAAAAATATGTCATACTAATCGGCAAGTAACTTTCTGGTGGGTGCTTTAGAAGCTACCCAAGACACAAGCTGCTTGTCACAAGGCTGAAAAAACTGAGCAGCTTTGGGAGTTTTTATCTCTGTAGGACTGCTGGCTAGGGATTTAAACAGAAAAATTGCAAGAGGAAATTGGTTCGGACAAGAAGAGCTTCTGTACATAATTCCTACTAATTTGAAGATGAAATGCAGTCACTTAGAAATGAAGAATACCATGTGATGGCTTACTCAATAAGGTTATTGTTAGAGGATTGGGTCTTGTTTCTGGAGGTTTGGAATTGACTTCCTGGCACCACCTTATTTATGTGAATGGAATTACTGGAATTTAGGCATGCCAATAGATATCCATTTTTGAATAAAAAATGGGCAAGGGACATTAGAAAAAGTGGGCAGCAGGAGAAAAAAAGTGGGCCTTTACATAGGCAAAGTAACAATTTTGGATATTATTCTTTTTTAATCATCCATTGACTTTTCAGCATATTTTAAAGAAATTGAGGATAGCTCATACTGTTTAGTTCTGAATTTAAAAATGTATATGACTGGCTGAATTGGGTACAAATGTGAATTTGACCTAAGAGTTATTACTAGAAGACTGTTCTTTTTTAAAGTTATTCTGAGGTAGTTGTGTGCATGTGCAAGAAATGCTTTGTTTAGTTTCCAGAAGCTAGTTATTTTGCCTCTTTTAGTTCATAGAACATAGTACAATATCTAATGCAGGTTGACTTTTCAACTCTATCATCACATCAGCAAAGATTTGTTAATTACTTAGTTAATTTGATCAGAGTAGATAGTCCCATGAGGTAATTCAAGCCATTTTGACAGTTTTTTTTTTTTATTAAGTTTTCTTATTTGGCTAAAGGAAAAGAAAAATTGAAATGATTCTCCCTTCCTTGGATAGAAATGCAAAATCCTTACCCAAACAGAAGTGATTTGTACCCATCAGATTTTCCTATGGAAAGATAGCCTGTCACACATTTCTAAGGAATTTTTAAGGCTGAAAAATCAAATATGTTTTTCAGTAAAAAGAAGCAGCATGGTGTCATAGAAAGGACACTAACTTAGAAATCATAATATCTGGGTTCAAACCTTCCCTCTGTCACTTACTATCTGAATGGATAATTCATTTAAATCTTTCTGTGCTTCAGTTTCATCATCTACAACACGAAGAGGTTGGATCAGATGAGCACATAGTTCTCTGCCAGCTCCAAGTGTACAATGACCATATTTAGAAAGAAAACACGATGAAAGAAGGATGACTTCAGGAGAATTCCAAAGCTTAATAGTCTGGCAAGGGCCAAACTGGAAACTAGGCACAGAAATTCCAGATTTAGGCTTGATGTATATAAAAAGCTCCTAACAAGTAGAAACAAAGTTGAAGAAATTCTTCCTGGAGCTGGTAACTTTCCACCTCACTAGAGCCTGTCTAGCAAAGGGTAAATGATCAACTGTAAGGCAAGCTGTTTAGTGGATATTTTTTCAAGTTTAGATTGAGCTACATGGACTTTAATGTTGCATCCAAGTCGGAGATTCTGTAACTTTAAGAAAAATGATGTGAATATCTATGATGGACCAAAGCACCTGGACTAGTTTAAAATTGCTATGTGGTTGCTAACCTACACTTGTGAAACATTTACCACCCGTCTCCAGTTTAGATTTGTTTGCTCATGAATTAAAAATTCCAAATAGACAATCTTCCTTTGGCCAGGCGCTCAATTGGTGTTGGACCTGAAAATTGATGCGACCCTTGCACTAGTTCCAAAATATCCATTTAAAATGTCAAATCCTATAATCTTTTTTTTTTTTAATTTGACTCTTAATGAGAAGTACATCTCCAGAAGAAAATCTTCTGGGGGAGGCCACATAAGCTGAATTTAGATGCTCCATTGTTAGCTGATTGAGTGCAAGTAATTACTAAAATGCAAAGAAGACAGTAGCAGTTCAAATGGAGCAGTGACAATCCTCTTACCAGATCTGGCAGGCTCCTTGGGAATGAGTTGGGATGTTCATTTTGGAATGAAATCACAAAGAGGAACAAATTCAATCCCATTATAAAGAAAATAATGTGCTTTCCACTTGAGCTAGAGAAGGCTTCTTTTCTCCCCTCTCATTTGGAAAATTGTTACTGATTGTCACTAGTGTTTTTAAGTCTTCTGCAACTCATTAAAATCTATAAAGCCCCAACAGGCAGCTCAAATAGATTTTCCTAGTACTATCTCCACATTCATTAGGTCAGATCCTGAAGAAAAATAGAATCAAGTCAGGATGTTGCATGGCTCTATTTTAGAAAAAAGGAAGGAACAGTGGAATAGCAACTGGAAGATAAAGATCATTTATTGTTCATCAGTAACAATGATTATAATCTGTTTTTCCTTAGAACTGATATTGCCTCACAGTATTTTTCTGAAGCCATTTTTTTTTTCCTTTCAGGGTATCCTCTTCTTTGGACTCTTCTTTATTTTCCTTTTATTTGCAGTTTCTACATCAGAGAGTTGGCCTGTGTGTTCCTCTTTATTCTGTGGCCAACACATCCATTATACATTGCTGTGCCAACCTCTCAAAGTGGTGCTAAAGGTTAATACTGTACTGTCATTGTCTTCTAAGGTGACACTAGTCAGGGAATTCTGGACTACCTTATGCAAGAATTCAAGAGTACAATTGTAGGGATGACAAGGGCCATGGTAATTTGGCCTTGTCATATACAGACTGTGTTCATTATCAACTATTAATCAATTCCCAAAATGGGCTACTATGAACATTTTGTTGCGAAAGAACCAAACTCAGGCTCATACCATTCAAAAGTGACTACAATGCAGGAAACCCATTAAGTGTTATCTGAGACACTGAAGGCCTAGCTTGTTACTCAATACTTTCATCAGTAGAGGAAAGAACACATTCCAGACCAGGCATTGCCTTCCTATTTTAAAGGAATTATAGGAACCAAAAGAGAGGGAGGGAAAGAAAGAAGTAATTCTGGAACTAGGTTAACTAGTGAATTACTTTCTGAGTTATTTAATTTTCACTGCTGTGTCTATGTGTTTACCATATTTGGATGTATTGAATATATAACCCAACTTGTGTGACATAGAGATTCTGGGACATTCAGCAATGGATATCTGGGGAAAATTCCAAGTATATACAGAACTAGCACTCATCAAAGATAATTTTAGGAAGAAGACAAAGAGAGGCTTATGGAGTGTGAATGGAGGATAAATTTTCATCTTGGGAGAAGATGTGTGGATCACCTCAGTATCCACTTGGCAACATGTCACTCCAACACTTACATTGGGAAGGACTGTGAAAATTGATAACTGCAGAGACACTGTTTAGCAGTGTGCTTATGGTACTGAAAATTATATCTATTTAGGTAAGAAAAAACCTCAGATGCTATCCCTTACCACACCAAAAGGAAAGTGTTAAAGGTCCACCCTTTCACAACATCTATACAGAAGTTCTTTCACTTCCATCTAGTAAAAAACAAACAAACAAAAATAAACAAACAAAACTGGTCTCTATGCTATTTTTTCTATTCCAGTAAGCTTTTATGATTTCACATTGAGTCTTCTTTGTACTTCCTATTTTTTATGTTTCACTTCATTCTCCTCAATTAAACAAACAAACAAACAAAAAACCTATCTTAATGTTCTAGCCTTAGTTGTGTGACCATTTGGGGTATGTTAGAGAGGGGAAAGGTAGAGTTGGTCTGGAATAAATGCAACAGATTCATCTAAGGATTTGTTTTGGCGACATCCCGTGGGGCTAAAATAACTAGGATAGAAATGTGCCATGTCCCGCGCACACATTCTTTTTAAGCCAGCCATAGGTAATAAGATAGGAGAGGTAAATAAAGACCAGATAAAGTTGTTATAATGGAATGTGATGTCACACAGGTTCCCCCAAAACATGAGCCCAAAATTATAAACTCAACAGGGAAAATAGAAAGAGAAATGAAACTCAGGGAGTATACTGTTGCACTGTGATGACTTTTCCTGGACTCTTCTATTCCTGATATTTGACCCTATTTGTTTCAAGTGAGCCACTAAATCCTCATTACAATATTTGTGAGATAAAAGAAAGAGAAGAGAGTATTCTTATGATTGCATGCACCTATTTAGACTTCTATTTCAATTATATCTTTCTCAAGTGGGAAAAGAAAAGAATAAGCATTTGTATACTGCTTACTATGTGTCATCTGTGTTTTTCATCTGTGTTAAGTGCAGGAAACTGAAGTAAACAGGTTAACTGACTTGCCTAGGGCCATGCTGTTGACTTCAGGCCCATTGGTCTTTCCACTGTACCACATTCACAATTATGATAGTAAATATATAGTTAGAAAAAGTTTGCTTGGAGATTTCATTATTTATATAAGCTCAATATGAGTTAACAATGTTACATAGATGACCAAAGAAAGTCAATGTAATTGTATTCTGTGTTAGGAGAAGCATAAATTCCAGGAATAAGGAAGTCACACTAGTGACTCTAGCATAGTCAGACCATACCTAGAAAAGTGTTATAAGTTCTGCTCCCCACATTTTATACAGGATTCTGATATTAGAGAAAGAATTCAGAAAAAGGAAATCAGGGTGATTGAGGGATTTGAGTCAAAGTCATGTGCAGACAGGTAGAATGACCTAGAAATGTTTATCTTGGAAAAGAGAAGGCTCTTGAGGACATCATAATTGTGTTTGAGTCTGGAAGAGGATTAGGTTTATTCTGTTTGACAGTAGAGGGTAGAACTCCAAGCAAGAGATGGAAGTGAACATCATTTGCATATCTCTGAGAAAAGAAAGCTTTCAATATAAGTATAATGGATTATTTTCATAAATTCTACATAGAATAAAGTATCATTTATCCTTTATTACAAAATCTAACATGTACATATAGTAGAATCAATAAATTCAAGTCCTGATTGTCTAAGGTTGAATTATAAGTTTTGAGAAAGTCTATTATAGGAAGTAGCATAGTGAGTCAAATGAGGAGTGTATGACTTGGATTCTGAAGACCTGTCAGGATTAGATTCCAGCTTTGTCACTTGCCACTTATGTGACTGGATTTTCTGTGTGCAACTTTGCCTCTCTCATCTTTAATTCACACAGCTGTAATAATAATAAGGACTTGAATTTATGTAGCTATATTATATTTGCAAAATGCTTTGTAGAAATTATTGCATTTAAGCTTCCTGTCAGGTACATAACATAGGCATTATTATCCAGATATTATAGATGATTAAATGGAGACCCAGTGAGGTTATGACCTGCCCATGGTTGTAAAAATAGTATCAAAAGTAGTATTATAACCCAATTCTTTACCTAGCATTTTATTCATTGCAGGGATTGGATTCACTGAAGGAGGGATTGGATTAACAATAAAATCCTCTTCATGTGTAAATCATGTGATCTTACCTAATGGCAAACCTCTCTTTGTTTCTAAATAGGTTCTTCATTCCCCCTAGGTGAAGTTCTCCAAGCTGAGAGAAGCTTGAGAGTAAGCAACTTCAGGTTCCTAGTTGAGTATGTGTTTCAGATTCAGATGGATTATTTCTAACTTTGACAATAAATCAATTGACAAATAATTATTAGACACTTACTTTACATCAGACACCATTTCAAATGCTGAGGATCCAAAATAAATGTAAAATATTCCTTGACCTAAAATAGCTTATGTTCTAATAAGGGAGACAACATAAGAGTATGTACATATATGTAAACATGTGTATCTACATATTTGTACATATACAAAACACAGGTATACCTCTTATGCCTTATATAGGAATATGCGTGCAATATGTGTACATATAATACACAGGTACAAATTCATACATGCATGCATATGCAGATATACATCTATATACACATACATAAATACGCATGTATGCATATGCATATACATAGATGAATGAAAAGCAGTTTGGGGAAGGAGTATATTAGCTATTTGGAGGATAAGGAAAGGTTTCCTCTGCAAAGTAGCTATTATATGGAGTTTTTGAAGAAGCTAAAATTTTTAAGAGATAGAGATTTGAACAGGAACTCGAGGAATAGGGACCACCTGGTGCACAGGCTCAGTGATAGAAGATAGAGTGTTGCGTGTACAGAACAATGAGTAAGATAGAGTGGCTGGGTAATAGGATGCACAGAGAAAAATAATGAGTAAGAAGACAGAAAAGATTGGAAGGGGCTAGGTTTGGGGAAAAAACTCAATCCTATTATGATACTTGGAAACATATATTAAGGCTTTATCTTCATCACTCATCTGCTCCCTATCATATTTTACTCAATGGTTGGTCCAAGTTTTTCTGTCTCTTCAAGCATCGTCCACACTCTTAGTAGATGGTTTCTCCATGTATGTATGTTTGCATTGACCATTTACCTCAAGTTGAAGTCAATCCCTCCCTAGCTGAAGTTCCAACTGAAGAAGAAGTTTTGAATGCCATAAGGCTCCTTTCATGTGGCAAAGCACTTGGTTCTAATTCTATTCTAGCAGATGCATGTGTTTATTAATAAGTTTATGCATTTATATGTCCACATTTCCATAATTATTTATTTTATTATTTATTTGTTCATCTGTCTATATATCTATCTAGTTATCTATCTATCTATCTATCTACCTATCAAACTGTGTTTCTTTATTCATTTGATTTTTCTCCAGGTTCCAGGCTTTTCTACAAAACATTACCCTGATCTTTTCAATCAAAGAGGATTTCCATTGTCACTTTGCATGTTATGCATTCCAAATCAATGGTAGAAAGTAGTGAAGAAGTACCAAGCTCTCTGTAGTTTATTGAGACCAAATCAACCTTTATTCTTCTCATCCTTATTCTTCCTAAGTGGATATGTTTATCTCTTTATTCTGAGAGGTAAGGGTAGTGTAAATTTGTTTAATCTGAAAAAGTAATTTTCCCCACTTGATCTGCTGTATTTAACTGCTCTCCTACTCACATGACTTTGGAATAATGGAGACATTTTCCAGGCCTGCCTGTATACAGTCTTACTTTTCAAATATAATCAATAAAAGGAATAGGGATTAGGACTGGACATGTGGTTTCAATGGTCCTGTAAAAGGAACTATCTAGTGAGGAAACTTCCTCTCCCAATGCAAGTTGATATATTTTCTCCAATTTATTATCTTTTGACACTTGCCTAAAGACCTCAGAAGACTAATGAAGTATCTGGGGTGACACAATTAAGTGTTAGAGATAAGATTTAGACCCAGAATTTGATCCCTCTATCATCTCTGCCATCTTGCCTCTCAAAGGCAATAAAAAAATCCATTAAAAAAAACTTATACTGCATAATAAAACACCTCACAGAATTAAGCATGAAATCTTTGGTTCGGCTTTTAAAACCCTGCAGAATCTGATGCCTATTTACCTTTCCAGTGTTCATTTTTCTCCTCTCCTTTACTTTACAGTCCAGTTACCTTGGCCTACCTGCTTTATATTTTAAATTTTGGCTCCTTTGTGCCCTAGAATGTTCTTCTTACTTACTACTATTACTAGTATTCTTTTTGTTGTTGTTGTTGAGTCGTTGCAATCATGTCCAACTCTTCAAGACCCCATTTTTGGGTTTTCTTGTCAAAGATACTGAACTTGTTTGCCATTTTCTTCTCCAGCTCATTTTATAGATGAGGAAAACAGGGTTAAGTGACTTGCCCAGAGTCACTCAGCTAGTAAGTGTTTGAAGTCAGATTTGAACTCAGATTTTCCTGTGCCAGCTGGCTACCCCTCTACTATTCCCAGCTAACATTTATATTGCTGTGCCAAACACTGTGCTAAGTGCTTTATTATTATTATCTCATTTCATCCTCACAACATTCCTCAAACTCAATAATTTCCAAAGGCTCCTTATTATTTTTTTCTAGGAAATAATATAAATTCTTTTGTTTGGCATTTAAAGCCCTTTATAATAAGATTGTAATCTACCTTTCCAGACTCATTGTACTATAACACAGAATTTGTGTATGTGTACAGTGCTTCAGAATGCTCAACTGATGAAAATCCCCTGCATGGGAGGGGCTGGAGAATCTAAGTCCAGGAAATTCATAATGTGTAATGGAAATGTCTTGGAGAGACTATGGCATATGTATAGGTATTACATAACTAGTTCGGGTTGGTTAACCATATAGTGTATAGGAGGCTCTTTGAACGGTTACAGACATTCAAAAAGGATTAGCCACCAAAAACATGGTCAAATTGACTTTTAATTCATCAGTCTCATTTTGATCCCATTGCTGAGAACGTCTGGTGAAAGACAATGCTATGAGGAGAGGCTTGGGGTTCTCTCCACTTAGGTTTACGTGTGGCCTATGATAAAAGCCCAACTTCTTTGCCAACAATGTGTTTCTTGTTTCATTTTAGGTGAATGGATTGGAGACTCAGAACTTCTAAGTTTCAAAAAGGCCATCAGACTCTCATCTCAGTCACCCAGCTTCCAGTTTTGTAGATGGCAAAGCACTAATGGCCCCCATAGAGCTGAGTGACCTTCTTTATCTAGTACCCTATAACTAACATAAAGGCTCATCCAATAGTGATTTCACATTTCAACCTAAACTTGGCAGAATCAGTGATGTATAGAAATTCTGCTGAAAGTGACTTCATTCTCCACAGAGAGAAAGGTGGTAAAAGGGAGTGTGTCCCCCAGTTGTTGGGCAATAATGTACTTCTGTTATTGAATATCTTAAAGTAAATATCCCTTTACAAAAGCTAATTGATTTTAAGTAGTTAAATGGAACCAGGACACTAATCAAAATGGTAGTAGGGAAATACCACCCAAAAATACTCAGGATGCCCCTGTATTCTAAGGGGGAAATGTAACCAGCCTCCCTCTGGAAGAATGAGTTCAGAGCATACACGCTACAGTACATTACCTAGTTATCTTCTTTCTGTGATTAAGCCAAACTGATGTTTTCTTTGTTCCAAGACATCCACGTATTCTGTGGATACGTGGAAATCAACATCACAGGCAAGGCCATCATTGCTGAAATTGGGAAAAAAAAAAAAGAAGCTTTCTGACTAGGGTGGGAATCAAGACAATAAAGAGCTGAGAAAGATGAAACAAGTTCATAATGCGCAGATTAGTCTCCATCCCAAGAAGGTTCTCTGCTTCATGAACATGATATTCTTAGAGGAATTACTAGATGAGTAGTGCTAGGAAATCTTGGAGGACATTCTGGAAGGGTGCAGCGAGTATCAGTTGTTCAAGACAGCCATGATGCCCCAACCTCTGCATGCTTTCCTAGTTATAGAAAGGTCATTTTGGAATTTTTTTTCTTGTTTAACCATCACAAGATTATGTAAAACCTAATGGGTCTCAAGTTCACTAATAGTGTTGTTGGAAAACTACCATGGGCCCATAATTTTCTTTCCCACTGCCTTCTCAACCACTCCCACCTCTACCAGTCATGAGGAAAAAAAGAACAGGAACTTTGGAGACAAATGGTGGGATTGAGGATACATGGAAACTCAAAGGAATGTGGAATGTCCAGGAATAAACTAGGGGTGTTACTTCCCTTCTTCTCTCATAATAGCTATATAGCATTTTTATATTCATGGTCAAAAATTTTTTTCCAGTTTTACAATATTAAGAAACTCCCTCTAATACTTACAAAGGATCATAAGTCCTTGTCCTTACACAGCCCATGAATAGCTGGTTCTAGCTCCTCACCATTTCCAGGCAATTGTTTATGCAGTAAAAATGTAGCTTCAGTCTTTCATATTGTTTTTCTTCTCCCCTCCTCACCTTTAACACCCACCAAGGTAGAGCATATTTATAAAAGATTCATTAAATACTACTCATTAAATATTTGACTTTGGAAGAAGAACCACCTCACAATCTACATTCCTTCTCAATGCTTTCCCACGGCTTAGTCTTGTCCCATGCCTAGAATGTATTTCATCTCCTCCACACAGAATCCTTCTCTTCCATCATTTTCAGTGCAAAGGCTTTTTCTAATTCACTGTACTCTCCTTTCTAACTACTAAGTATTTATTCTCTTTATATTTTTCCTGTATGCATTTATATATGTATATATGTGTCTCTAACCTTCAGGATGTAATTTCTTTTAGGGTAGGAATTGTCTCATTTATTGTATTTGTTTGACTAGAAACTAGCCCAGCCTCTGTCACATAGTAGACAATTAATGTTTGTGGATTGATTGTTGACTGATTCAAAGTCCAAAGCAAATAACTGCAACCAGACTTTGCAGGATATAAAATCATACTCATCTCCAATGCTTCTTCCCTGTGTGGTTCATAGAACCTAAGAAGTTTAAGTATTTTGGGAAGTGGTGTGTGTGTGTGTGTGTGTGAGTGTGTGTGTGTATGTGAGTGAGTGTGTGTATGTATGTGTGTTATTACAAATGTTTAATGACTCTGTAAAATAAAAAATATCATTCTAAAATAAATTTTATTGATATCTTTTGTTTTTCATTACCAAAATTTTCCACAAAATTTTTCCCCTTCTTCAACATTCCTCCCAAAGAATTAGCCCATAGAATAAATATGTTTTTAGACAGAAAAAAAATAAAAAAAGAAGAAGAGAAAAACATTAGTAAAACCAATCAATCTATTGAAAAAAATCTGACAACGTACACAATGTTCTATACCCACAGATCTACCACCTCTGCAAAGCAGTAGGGCATAGAATCTTTTCATATTTTTGTCTTTAGAGTTACACCTATTCTTTGTAGTTTTGCAGTGCTCATTTTCAGTTTTATGGTGGTAGTTCTTTCACTTTACATTTTTATATTAATCATGTGTATTGTTTTTTGGCTCTGCATACTTTATTTTGCATCAGTTTATGTAAATTT
Source organism: Vombatus ursinus (assembly GCF_900497805.2). Classification (NCBI taxonomy): domain Eukaryota; kingdom Metazoa; phylum Chordata; class Mammalia; order Diprotodontia; family Vombatidae; genus Vombatus; species Vombatus ursinus. The sequence goes on from NW_020954590.1 coordinate 60,436,929, forward strand.
TTTTCCTCTATGTAGATCATATTCATTATTTCTTTCAGCACAGTATTAATCCATTATATCCATATACTACAATTTGTTAAGTCCTTCCCCAAATGATAGATGCTTCCTTTGTTTCTAGTTATTTTTTTAACCACAAAAGTGCTTCTATAAACATTTTGAAGTATATGGGCACTTTATTTTTATCAATGATCTCTTTGGGATTTTGGGCTAGCATTAGAATCTCAGGCTCAAAGAGTATGGACATTTTAATCACTTCATTTGCATAATTACCAACTTATTTACAATATAAACTAATTTATAATTCCAACTACAATGTATTAGTTTGCTTATATTTTCATAGCTCCTCTAAGATTAACTATTCCCATCTTTTTTCATCTTTATCAATTTTCAGAGTGTGAGGTTAATCTGCAGGGATGTATTAATTTGTATTTCTCTTACTATTAGTGATTTGGAGCATTGTTATAGCACATTATAGTAATCTATATAGTTTGAGTAACAAACCCTAATCTGAGAACTTTAATACAGAACTTTCTTTTTTTCCCCATTTTTCTAATTGACTTCATACCCTTAATGTATTATTTTTTTTAGTAATTAAGCTTTTTAATTTCACATGATCAAAATTACCTAATAACAATAACAGTACTAGTAGTAGTAATAGCTAGCATGTATATAATGACTACTGTGTGTCAGGTATTGTGTTAAATGCTTCACAAATATATTTTGCAATTATCTGTATTCCTAGTTTGGTTAAATACATATCTATATCTATAATTTCCTATGTATAGCTATGGAAGGGATGCAAACTACTTCAATTTAAAATTTTTGACATGATATTTGATATTTAGATTGCATATTAATTTTGAATTTATTTTTAGAATATGACATAAGGTTTTAGACTAAGCCTAATCACTGGGTTTGTTTTTCTTCTCCCTCAAACATTTCTTATCAAATAGTTATATTCTTGAGTAATTTATGTTTTTGAATTTATTGAACCCTGGATTATTGAGTTCTATTATTTCTGGTTCTCCTTGATTCCTCCTATTACATGCATCTACTGATCTATTTTTTAAAACCCATGTCAAATGCTTTCAATGACTGCTGCATTATAATATTGTCTGGAAGTGCTACTTGCCTTCATTTCCATTTTTTATTACTTTTTTGATATTTAAGAACTTTTCTTCCTTCAGATAATTTATTTTCTGTCATTTTATCCATTCTATCCCTTTGATAATTTGACTGGTATAGCATAAAAATTGTTAATTAACTTCAGTAATATTGCCAGTTTTATTATATTTGCACAACCCAGTCATAAACACAGATTATCCCTCCATCTCTTTATGATGTTCTTTATCTTTGTTAAAAAAGAAGCATTTTGTAATTTAATCTATGCAAATATATTGCTATTAGTTGTCTCATGTGGTTTCTTTGCTGATTTTCTAAGTAAATTGTAATGCCATTAGAAATACGCATAGTTTTATCTCTTCTCTTTGCCTAACCTTTGATTTTTCATTCCTTTATTTTGTCTTATTGCTATTGCTATCTTTTCTACACAACTAGATGACATAGTGGATAGAGTATTAGAGTTGGAGTCAGGATGAATTGAATTGAAATCTAGCCTCAGACACTAACTAGCTATGTGACCTGAACAGGTGATTTATCTATTATCTGCATCAGTTTTCTCATCTGTAAAATGGGGATAATAATATGACCTATCACCCAGGGTCCTTGTGTTGATCAAATAAGATATTAATAAAGTGAATTACAAAATTAAAAGTACTATATAAATGTTAGCTATTAATAATATTAAAATTATATAAAATACTGAGGAGATAGGACATTCTTGCTTTACTCTGGCACTTGCTAAAAAATAAAAAAACGTCTAGTGTATCTATTCAGGATTTGGTTTTAGGTATTTTTAATAGGAAAAACTACCCTTATAATGGGCCTAATCTTCTGGGATTTGATAAACAATGTAAGAACCCCAAATCTAATAAATATACAAAATACATCTCTTTCTACCATAAGAGTGTTGTTTGTGAAAACCCATTCCAATCAAAATCTTCTTTCTTGTTTCAGTTCCTCCCTTTGTCATGTCACTCAGTCCACTATAACCCATCTACCCTCCTCCTGTTTTCTTGCTGAGAGATTTCAGGGGTTAGTTTCTTTTTCATTGTTTGCCATGAAATAATTAGTGTATATCGTGGTTCCTCTCTATTTACCTTACCTTTTCCTTTATTTGCATCTACTCATTCTGCAATTTAAGCACACCAAATACATTTATTCATCTGCGAGAGGATAGGGTTTATGGGGATTAACACATGTTGTTTTAGGCCTGTTCATCCATTCTAACTTATCATTTCTTTAATCTCTACTTTCATCTTTAGCCCCTTGTGTGTTTTTAGAAAGAAACTCTGACTATTTAATACTAAATCCCTACATGCCTTTCTCTTTCTACTTCTATAAACTATTAATATTTTCTAAAGATAGAGGATTTATTTCATTACTTATGTTTTCCTCAGTAGTTGTAGTTCTCTGACTTTCTTGTGAAGTTTCTGGGTTGTTGTTTTTTTAAGTATTTGTGTGTTTGCTCTCGATATTGCAGCTTGATAGGTAGGTACTGATAGGACTGTTTCAAATATTGTTCTTTTACTGAATATATGTATTTCATTGGTGATTGCTAGGTTCAGGGTTGTAGAGTAAATAATTTTACCTTGCTTCTTGAGTTCTTGCACTTTACAGAATATTTTATTCCAAGCCCTTCATGTAATTTGGGGTAGGTGAAAAAATAGTCTTATGTCATAATTTCCTTTCCCTTATATTTAAGGTCCTTCTTATGTAGAATTTGTTATCATTGGAAATATTAACTTTAACTTGGAATTTAAAGCATACACATGTATATATATATATATATGTATACATATATGAATACACATATTTGAGTATATACATGTGGATGCTGTTTTCTCTCTCTCTGCATATATATTTGTTTATCTATACATATATATGTTGCGATATAGATATAGATGTAGACAGTTACAGATATGAATATAGATACTGATATAAATATAGATGGCATTTCACTTACACAATTTCTGCCTCAAGTCAACTTCTGGGTAGACAACATCTTCACTTAAATAGGATAATATTTGTAAAGTACTTAACACAGTGCCTGGAATATACTAGGTATAAATGCTTATTTCTCCCTTCCTCCTTCTCCAGCTGTGTAGCAGTCTCCTTTCCTTCAGGCCCAGGAAGCCCCACATGCTGGCCCTCTGACCTAATTGTTTCTGCAGTTTAGTTCTTTGACAGGACTGAGTCAATGTCTGCTGTTTTCATAAATTTGGAGGAAAGTGGGTGTGTGGTTTCCACTTTGGGGATCCATAATATAGGGGTCTTCCCAGAGAGAGTGTGGCACCCCCGCCATACTTCTCTTTCCTCCACATGAATGGCAGAAGTGAGGTCCCCTGCTTCTTGAATAGACTTCTGGGATAAGAGCAATTCTGGAATAATATGCCTAACAAAGATTTCAACAGCAGGGAAATTGCTGAATGGGGGTTCCAAAGTGGAAATTGATATGTCTCTTCATGGGCTCTGTAGAAGTTTTAAGGCTGATGGGGGAGGGGTGCTGAGGGAGCACATTAGCATTTTCTACTCTTCTAAGATTGCTTCCTTGTTCAACTTCTTGCTCTCATGTTCCCTAGAGTTAGCTGTAATTGTTCTATCTTTGCTGCATAATTTTTCATTTAGGATATTTTTTTGACAGGTGAAACAGGAAAAATTCTCTAGTCCTCCATCTTGGTTAGCACCATCATTTTCATCTTATATTTAACTTCAACAAAATATAAAATGACTCCTTGAAATAAATAAGTAAGCAATAACTAAGCTTGTTATAATAAACTATGCCTTACTACTAAAATCATTACTTTTATTCAAATGTACATAGATATTGTGATTAATGAAAATACAAATGAAAGATGTTATTGAATAATTAATAGATTTATATAATTATGAATTCTCTCAGTCAATTGAAAATAATAGTACAAATAGTATTATGTTGGGATCCACATTTTTTATGTTAAAAAGCAATCTTCATACTGAAAATGTTGAAAACTATTGTTCAAGCTATTGTTGAAAGCAAACTAAATTTTTCACAATTCTCTGAAATTGTCCAGTGCTTTCCAAGCCCCATATCTTTTCACTGCTATACCGTCTCCCAGAAATAATGCTTTGCCCCATCACCCTTTCTGAGATCATAGTTATCCTTCAACATCAGAGTTCAATATAATTTTTTTCTATGAAGGCTTCTTATGTCAGAATAATTTATCCTTTCTATAAAATTTCATGGTATTCTGTTTTATTATTCTTTTCTGCATTTACTACACTTTACATTACACAATACACAAATATGAAATCTCTCCTTAGATTACAAAACAAAACAAAATAAAATAAATAATAGAAGCAGCTAGGTGATATAGTGGTTAAGAGTTCTGTACTTGGAGTCAGGAAGATTTGAGTTTAAATTCTGCCTCAGATACTTACTAGTTGTGTGGCTGGAGGCATTTAAGCAAAGACTATATGACTTGAATTTGTTATGAAAGTGATTGTTCTTTTTTTGAGAAGAGTAAAACTAGCTGACTACCAAGCTCCTTCATAACTCCAAAATTCTTTATTTCTATGGTCAAAGGGGCAAGATCCAGAAAGAGGTGGAAGGGAATGTAATTAAATACAAAATAAATAAAACAAAATAGAATACAAAATGTAAGAACCTAGGTTGCATAATGGATAAAAATACTGGACTTATAGACAGAAAAAACCTGAGTTCAAATACTGCCTTAAACACTTACTATCTGTGTGACTCTGGTTAAGTCTGGGCAAGGCATTTAAACTCTTTCAGCCTTAGTTTCCTCAGCAATAAAATGGGGTAATAACATGCTACTTTATGGGATTATTGTCAGATTCAAATGAGCCCTTTGCAAGTCTTATAATATTAAGTAAATAAGTTATTAAATATAGGGTTTGGTCTCAGCATGGAAAGGGCTATTTTTCCCTGGATATGGAAACAAAAGGTAAAATATTTTTAATTATCTACAATTTATTCTGTGTATATCTTGTTTTTGTGTATTGTTTGAATGTTGTCTGTCCCATTAGACTATGAGGCCCTGAAGGCAGGGACTGTTTGTGCCTTGCTCTGTTTCCTCAGCACTTAGCATAGTGCTTGGCAATTAATAGATACTTAATGACAACTGAGTAGTTGGTTGAAGATAATGAAAAGAAGTTTTAAAGTGTTCAGTGGGGAGGAAGGAGTTCATGATAGGTGGCCTTGATTTTCTCAATAAAGGAGAACAAAAGCTAAGTTAAGGGTCATGAGCAAATTCACCCCTAGTATACAAGAGTATCCAGGGATGCAGCCTTTCAAAGAATTCCAGTCTGCCCTGAAAGTAAAGATGAGAAAAGTGTAAGAAGAGGTCTAATACTAGAAGGAATTCATTAAAATAATAGGTTCCAGAGAATTTAACAAATGTTTAGGGCTAAGAAAAATATTTTTAATGTAATGGATAAATCTAAGTTGAGAGAGGGATGAGATCTGGAAAAGGTATCAAGGGAAGAATGGAGTTTATAGTCAAAGACTAAAAACAAGGATCAGGAAAGGAAACATTTGAGGTTTATTTGCTTATTTTTTAATTTATGGACCTGTTATTTCATTGAGGTAGGTAGGTACCGTTGAGGAACTTGCTGCATCAATGCAGGGGCAAAATGTTATAATGAATAGATAGCTGGACTAAGAAGAGATAAGACCTAAATCATTGCCCTGCAGTGGATATGCACTGGCTGCCCAAGACTGAGAAAGTCACTTAAACGCTTGGTGTCCCAGACACTTCTCTAGGAATATGTGTGTTCCTTACTAGCCATGTGATGGGAAGGTATCATGGGTTTGGGTCCTCAACCTCCAGGGTTCTGTGACAATGTTAGCACAAGCACAAAGTAAATTGGTTGTCTTATTGTATTAAAATATATGGTCTTTCATTTCTCCTCCATTCTATATCTTTAAGGTTCTTATAGGCATAATGTCTTTCTATAGCCTGTAAAAGTATACATTCCCCAATGTGTATTTTCAGCTAAAGAATTTTTTCAAAGCAACACATCAATTTAAAATGATATTTTTCAATTATTAACCAAATAAGCTTGGTCATAATTACATTTGAGAGCAGATGCTTTTGACACATTTTCAAATTATATTCATTCCTGAAAGTTATTTTTTTCTATTTCTGTCTAATCTACAAGATCAATTTGCCCAGATAATGCAGCCAATGTGGGTGAAGTTTTTCGAACCTAAAGCACCAGTTTCTTAGCAACCACCAAGTCTAAATGAATCTTTTTGATATTCATCAAAATGTGTATCTATGACTTAAGATATCTTAAAATAAAAATTTGGGGATATTAAAAAGCCCAGGATAAAATTTTAAAACTGGGGAAACCTATGCCTTAACAATTATACATTTGATTTGAATGCCTGATCTATCTTTGAACAAAATTACCCTAGGACAGTTGGGATTATTGCCAATTTGAGGATAGTCAAAGTCCATTTTCTACCTATTCTTGCCTTCCCCTTCTCTTTAATACTTTTAGAGTGATGAAGGAGACACTAGTGAACAGTCTGAGCATTCAGTAGTGACACCTTATTTCTACAGTAGCAGTGAATATGTTATAGTCTCAACCAACACAGGACCTTCTTGTATTAAATCACAAGAGGGTAGGCAGAGGACTTATTTGGTTGCTTAACTAAAAAATAACATCAAGCTAGCCAATAACTGTAATTAATTAATTGAGCCAAATTTTGTTTGACCTTATGTTGAATGTTAAATCTCTACCAACTCATGAACACTATGTAAATAGGGAGAGGGACTTATCTCCTATTGTTTCTGGGGTACCATTTTTATAAATTTTCTTATATAACATCCTTCAAAGTGTACTTTGTTCATTACAGAATATGTATTAAGTTACAATTCAGTTACAATCATGTGCCAGGCACTATGCCAGGCACAAGTGAATAAAAAACAATGATATAGTCCCTATCTTCAAGGTGTTTATATGCTCTTATATCCAGCAGATGAATTCTAGTTGGTTGGTCAGTTATTTAGCCAGTCAACAAGCATTTATTAAGAGGTGTGCTAAGTTCTTCTGACATGGAAAAAGACAAAAATAATTTTTGCCTTCAAGAAGCTCAAATTCTGATGGAGGAACATCATATGAATTGCTAAGCAAATACAAGCATATACAGAGTAGATAAGGGGTAATCTAAGAGAAGTAATTAGCTACGGGGAAAATAGGAAAGCCTTCCTAAAGAAGAGGGTTTGGGGCTTATTTGATGGAAATCAGGGACACTAAAGGCAGAGGTGATGTGGGGGAGCATTCACTACAAAGACACAGAGGTAGGTATCTCACAGAGTGCTTACTTGTGGAACAGCAAACAAGCCAGTTTAGATTGTTTATAGAATAGATGGAGTTTAGTAAAGTGCAGGAAGTCTAGAAAGGTAGAAGGGAATCATGTTTTGTGGAACTTTGAATACTAAAGAGAGAGAACTTGATGTTTCATTTTAGAAGAAATAGCTACTGGAGTTTATTGAATAAGGATGTGGCAGGGTCAGATCTATGATTTAGAAAAATTGCTTTGAGAGCTGGGTGAAGGAAAAATTGTAGTAAAATAATCGAGGGAAGAAGATGAATTAGAAGGTTATTACAGTGTTAGTAGAAAGATAAATATATATATATATATATATTAATGATGTTGTGGAAATAGAATCAACATGATTTGGCAATGGATTGGATATAGTAGGGTGAGAGTGAGGAGTTAAATTGATAATTACACCATCAAGGTTGTGAATGTGGATGACATAAAAGATTTTGGTGTCCTCAAATTAATAGAGAAATTTGGAAGAAGAAATAATTTTTTGGGGGGATATACAATTCTGTTTTGAATATTTTGAATTTAAAATGCCAAGGATAAATTCAGTTCAATGATTCAGGACTATAGCTCTGGAGAGAGATTAGGACAATATAGACAGAACTAGGAATCATCTGCACAGAGATGATAACAATGGAATCTGGTGAAATCATCAACTGCCATAATTTAGAAGAAAGGAAGAAAGGAAAAGGGTCCACAACAGAACTTTGGAGAAGACCCATTGCTAGTGGATATGGAAAAGATGATGATCCTGAAAGAAGACTAAGAAATAGTCAGACAAGAGGAGAGACTGAAGATAACAGTGTCATGAAAACCTAGTGAGGGGAGAGCATCCAGGAGGAACTGATCAGCACAATACAAGAAATTCTGCCTGTAGAATAACCTATGATTTTTGTACATTTGTGGTTATGGATTCTCTCCCTCTCTCCCCACCCCATACTCAGAAGAAAAAAAATTCAGAACTGATAAGAACCTCACAGTAGTCTCCTAGTCTAAACTATACCCAAAGGAATCCTCTCTTTTATAATATATCCCATAGATAAGTGATCTTTGCTTGAAGACATCTGATATGGAGAAACTCACTGCCTAGTAAGAATAATAATACAAGACCATATCAGAGAGAAAGAGAAAGGGGCACAGGGAAGATACTTTGGGATTACGTGCTATTAGTAGTCATGACATGGATGAAGAAGCAGAAAGGGGAAATTGAGAAAAAATGAGCAAATATATAGGAATAGAACCTAGAAAATATCAGTGCATGGAAAACCTAGAGAGAAGAGAATATATAGGAGAAGAAGATGATCAAGAATATCAAAATTTGCAAAGGGTTGAAGTGGGATGAAAATTTAGAAAAGACCATTAAATCTGGAAAATTAAAGATCATTAAGTAACTTTGAAGAGAACAACTAGAGTTGCACTATCAGGTAGGAAATCACAATAGAGATATTTAGAAAAAACCTGGAGATAAAGCTAGTGAAGATAATTTTCTCACAGGGTGTATCTCAAAAGAGAAACAGAGACATAGGGCTATAGGTCTCAGAGATGGTAGGTAAGATCAGTTGAGGGGCTATAAGAATGGTAGAGACAAGTGTGTGTTTGCAGACTGCAGGATTGAAAATAAAAGCAAATAGAGATTATTGGCGGGGGGAGTACAATCTGTTGGAGAAGAGAGAACTGGCTCCAGGCAAATCTCATTTTTTATCCCCTGCAACATATCAGGTGAGAGCCTCAGCAGAAAAGACTGGGGGAAGGAATGTCATGACAAGCTTTAGGAAAGATAAGAAGGTTTGGAGAAACCACTGTGGAGAGTGAAAAAGTCAGTTGATTAGAGAAAAGAAAGAGTGTATTATATTGAAGGCCCAGTTGAGATGACAGGACATAAATTTATAGTAAAACCAATCAACACTACTTAATGATTTCCTGCAAATCCATTCTAAAATATATGAATCAGAGGAAAATAGGTAAATGTTAGGAGTAATATAATTTTAAGATTTGCCAGAGCAAGATTGGGATTAGGATTGGGGCAAGGAACTTGAGAGGAAAAGAAAGTTGAACTGGCTAACCAAGGTATCAAGGGAAGGAAGGGAGGACAGTGGAAGTGGTATAAGAGTGATGCCCTAGAAATAAGAAAAAGGTAGAAGGAATAGAGGTCATAGTTGGTATGAAGAATAGTGTTCATGGTTTCATGGAATAGCGAAATAAGGGATGATAAAATATTATCATCAAATAAAGAAATTTCAGGGTTTATATATGTAGATGTGGAATGCTTGAGGGTGACAATGAGATCAAATGTATGATGTTCATCATGTGTAGTTGAAGTACTTCTTAAATTGGGTAGATTGAGGAACTAAGAAAATAGGCAATTTGTGGGAGAATCAGTACATATGTTGGAGTCATCTACCATGAGGTCAAGAGTTGAGGTAAAGTGAAAGATTGTGAACCAGACATTAAGCTCATAAAATGTCCTAGGCAGCTGATAATTAATGGACTACAGGATCTATGTTGAGTGATAAATTCAGGTGGCATGTAGCTTAGATGAGGAGAGCTGCTGCATGATAATGGTAGAAGGAGAGTCTGAAAGCAGAAATGAGGAGCAAGCAGTACTCCAACACTCCCATGATGACAAAAGAATCAAGGTGGAACCACTGGAATTATAATTCTGAAAATTGTTGTACATAAATAAAATGGAAACGGCTGTGAGGTGGTTCAGTGGATAGAGTGACAGACCTGAAATCAGGAAAACTCATTTTCCTGAGTTCAAATTGGGCCTCAGACACTTACTAGCCATGTGATCCTGGGCATGTCACTTAACTCTGTGTGCCTCAGTTTTCTCATCTGTAAAATGAGCTGGAGAAGGAAATGCCACAATACTCTAGTATCTTTGACAAGAAAACCCCAAATGGGGTCACGAAGAGTTGAACACAACTGAAACAACTTAAAAATAACAATAAACATAACGGAATATAACTGAGCCCATAAGAAATGATAAATATGAAAAGATAAATTAGATATGCCTGAGAAGACTTACATGAATTGATGCAGAGTGAAGTAAGCAGAAGCAGGAAAACAATATGCACAATGACTATGACAATATTGACAGAAAGAAGAAAGTTATAACTATAATGACCAAACACGAGGGTGGGGTGGAATTAAGGAAATGAACTTTACTCCTTGTTTTTAGAGGTGGGGTAAATATGCATATGAAATATTGAATATATTCTTAGAAATAGTACTTTTCCCTTCATGCCCATCTCTTTGTGATACATTTTAGAGTTTTCTTGGCAAATATACTAGAGCGGTTTGCCATTTCCTTCTCCAGATCATTGTACAGATGAGGAAACTAAGATAAACAGGGTTAAGTGACTAGCCCAGAGTCACACAGCTAGTAAGTATCTGAGGCTGCATTTGAAGTCAGATGTTCCTGACTCCAGACCTGGTGTTCTATCCACTGCACCATTTAGCTCCCCTAGAAACAATCTATGAACTGATTGTTTTTCTGAATTTTTAAAAAATTATTTTTCTTTTTTAATTGTTGTTACTAAGGATCTCTTACTTGGAAGAGGATAAAATGGTTGTGACATAAGAACAAAAGTATCAATAAAATGAGATTATTTTGAAGCATTGGTTGGGTATGGGACACAAATCCCTATTTTAATAGGAAGAATCAACTGAAAAGAAGTCAGCTTTAGAGAAGACCTTGAGAGGAAGGTGAAAAAGATGGAAAGTGGCACAGATGTAAGAGGAAGTCTCTTTTAGTTGTTATTCAGTCATTCATTTATGTCCAACTCTTTGTGATCCTATAGATGATAGCATGCCAGGCCCTTCTATCCTCCACTATTTCCTAAAGTCTGTCCAAGCTTATGTTCTTTGCTTCCACGACACTATCCATCTCATTCTCTCCTGTCCCCTTCTTCTGACTTCAATCTTTCTCAACATCAGGGCCATTTCCAATGAGTCCCATCTTCTCATTATATGGCCAAAATATTTAAGAGTCAGCTTCAGTATTTACCCTTCCAATGAATAGTTTGAATTAATTCTTTAAGTATTGACTGATTAGATCTTCTTGCTGTCCAAGGAAATCTTAAAAGTCTCTTCTTGTACCAGGGACTTTCTGAGTTGATTTTATTTGCTTATTCTTTCAGAATACAGAATAAAGAACAAATTCATTTTGAAGTGGACACTTTCATATTGTTAAGGTAAGTTATTAGCTTATTTTCTTTAAAAAAAAGATACATAGGATATTGACACATACATGTATATATAAGTGTATGTATACATACATACACACACACACATATATATGACATGTGGTATATGAATGGTTAACAAAATGTGCATAATCACAAAAGATTATAAGTATTAAAAAAATCTACTAGGTTGAATAATTTCACCATAAATCATAGTAGACAAAAATAAGAACTTGAAGGAGGTAGCACTTTAAAATAATGGTCTAGTTAATTTATGCAGAAAAAGAATGGAAATTATATAGGAGTATATGTAATAGTCACATTAATTATTTTTAAGTGTTAGCAATATTGCTAATGCAATTACAGACAGATGCCTTCTGGGTAATTTCTGAGCTTTAATAACACACTCTTTTACTGGCTTTGAGGGGAGAGGTCATTAATTTCATGTGAAAATATGCAAACCTTTTCAGTGAATCTCATGTGTTTATGCATCAGACAAGTTGCTAAGGAAATATTCACCACTATTAGTTGGTCATTAAGTTCCAGGAAAAGAATTGATATTTTCATCATTGCTTTCATTATCCATTAAGAATCAAAGGCTTATTGTAATTTTCTATTTATATTGGCATTATTCTGATTTAGTTTAGTAAGGAAATTTTCTTAGTGCATTGGGAAAGTATATAACACTATATGTTGACACCATCTTTATTCTATCATTCTGTGAAATTTCAGTTTATTTTGAGGTCTGGGTAAAATGATACAACTATTGATCTGAAGTATAATAAAATAGGACAAATAAACAAACAAAAATCCCATAAAGTAATTTCTGATTTTGATGTAAATCAGAAAACTGGTTTCTTAGAAGATAGATTTCTTAAATTTCAATTTTGTTATGTGATCATGCATGAATGTCTTGGACTAAATGAAATAGGATTCCTCATGGTATCAGATATACGGCTTTTCTTGGTTTGGAATAGGGAAAGAACTAGGAAGCATACCTCTGACTAGCAGGAAGGAAAGAACTGCTACCTCAATTTAGATCCTGGGAAACCTTTAATAAAGGCATTTAATTGACTGGTTTTCATTCCCACTCTTGCACAGTAACTACTCTGCATACACTACATAGTAGATCAAATTTGATTAATGATAGAATACAGAGATTTCTTTGTTATAATCAATAGATGAACTTGTTTTTTAATATGTGTTGACAAGAAATGGCCTAAATGAAATCAAAATGATACCAACATTAATTCTTTTCTTTCTTTACTTTCGTGGATAAGGAATGAAAAAAAAAATCCTCTATGACTCCTAGGAGTCTCATGTATTTAACTGATTCACCCTGGTCTTACAGATAAATGTTGGTTTGACTACAAAACAACTATAAAGAAATACTACCCTATTTCTTCAGGGGCTGACTAGGTGTATAAAATAAGGGGTGGGAAGTCAATTGAATATTTTTACAATCACAGCTCTGTTTTGTCTTAAGAAATCTAAACTGGCCTACTTTCCCTTTTGATGCATAAATATGACAGCAACAGAAAGCAAAGCAGGAAGAAAAGAATTCTGAATTCACAGTAAGTTTTTCTGGAATCTGTGTGAAAAGAGAATGCCTGTAATTCTCAGATGATTTTCCTCATCTATTCCAAAGGCAAAACTAAACCAGTACTTCATTCTCCCCATCCCACATGCCCTATTGGTACCAAAGAGGCAAATGGTGTGTGCGTGTGGTGGTGGGAAGAATATTTTGTTTTTCATAGACACTTGTGTGTACTTCAAGGTATTTTGTAGTTCTGGGCAAATAGAGCATCCAGTTATGCTCACCTACAGGATATTAGGGGGATATGGTTAACCCAACTTAGCTGCACAGCTCAAGATCATGCTGACCTCATGAGCAAGTAGAAAGGAAAGGTATCATCCAGGTAACCTGTTGGTCATGGAAACATTAATACCTAAGCAGTCTCAGGCAATTACCTGTAGATTATATTAGATTCATTTGTGCTACCCAATTTTTTTTTTCTTACAGTCCTAATGACTTAAAAAAAAAGCATGAAGAAAATACCAGCTGCATTTTTTGCCTCAAGCCTAGCAATAATTCATTTTGGTACAAATGCAATTTTTCTTTCATGAACCACCATTCATGCCTGCATGCCCACAAATACAAATGCTCTATAATCCCAAATTATCTTGATCATAGTTAATGTTCTTTTATCGACTAACCTATTTTCAGGAAATCTCTTAAACCCTTTCCAAGCTTTGAAAATGTTATCTTCTGCTGTGAAACAACTTGGTTCTGTCTTTTTATTTATTTATTTATCAGTCACTTCAGGTCTCTTTTGTAACAAATAGCATAAAGAGGATACTGAAGAAAGAAGGGCAGTTTAATTCCTTTGGAACATCCACTTAATGCCAAATTGTCATAAATTCATATTGACATAATATTAAAATTTGTATTTCCTTCTCTGAAAATAATAGAATGCATGTATTTCTCTTGAGTATGGTGGAAGAAATTTTGTAAAAGAAATGGACCCAAGTGATGAGATTTGCAAACTTTTTCTGATGTCAAGTAAAATTCAACACAGGTGTCCAGGGGTAGGTCATATTCATGACATAGGAATGCAGTGATTCTAAATAGTTCATTTGAGAAGTCATAGAGCAAGGAAGGAATGTTATTTTATTGAATGAATAGAAAATTCCATATTAAAGTGAATGGAAAATCCTGTAACAGAATTTTGGCTAGATTTTTTCAAATAATGAGTCCTTTCAATTGAGAGAGTGTCTTTATTTTATACCTTTTCTGGGAGACATATGGGTATTGTTCATATCTTGCAGGATAGAAATTCTGCCCACCCAAACACACACACACACACACACACACACACACACACACACACACAAAACCCAACCTTTTGTAAAACTTTGATTTGGTCTCAAAGCAATATGTAGTAGATTTAGTCATTCCCACATCTAGACCTAAGGTTCAGGCAAGAACTGGGCTTGCAATTAGATAGGAGCTACAATTTGGAAGCAATGAATACAGAACTATTCACATCACATATAAAAGATAACAATTAAGTTGATGGGAAATGGGTACAGAGATGGCATGAAGTAGCTATGACTCCTCAAAATTCCTCTTAACCTCTTTTGAATAGAACACTGACATCCACAGCTGTCAAATGGAAAGATTTCCATTGCTATACTGATTTTGTGCTAGATACAGCTGGTAGTGGCCTGAGAGATAATGATGCAGCTTCTGGTTTGGGTGGGACAGAAGGATAGGCTGCTTATATCTTTTAATTATGTCCTTGAATTGTCAGTGAGTATCTGCCAGCACAAACCAGGCCCTGGTACCTAACTGGGCCCTAGATCAAAGAGAAATAAATTTCAAGAAACCCTAATTTCAGGGAACTCTGTATTTAGATATCTTTAATAATAGACTTTAATTTTGTTCTCTAATTTTAATCAAAAGGATCATTCTTTGCTCATTTCAACCAGGCCACCCACCATATGGTCCCCAGGACTTTTCTCCCCTTCCCCTGCCATAGTCTGTATCTCTATTATTTCTCCTAAAAAATAATCCCTGGCTAACAGGGCCTTATATGATTGTTCCTAGTCTTCCCAGGGATTGAAGATCTGCCCCAAACTGTAGGTAAAATGTTAGGGCAACATACAAAAAGTTTGACATTGAGTCTTTTTGAGATTGACATGGAGCCTTATATCCTAAAGGATTAAACAGATCAATTAACTAGCTATCCAGGATAAATTCATTTTTTCATTAAAAGTATGCCACACACTTCTGGGTCTAGAATAAGCCCTTTGATATGTTAGACCTCATATTGATGTGGGGAAAGCATCACAGTCTTATTTCCAGTTTGAAATAACTCATTCCTTCTTTTTTAGAATTTGGATATTTGTATAAGAAACTGAATTATAAGAGTAAGACCAAATTGGGGGGTTACGGTACTGGACAGGTATCATCATTTTTTCATTGTACTTACAGTTAATTAAAACTACCATATATTTATTTAGAAACCCTTTTATGTAATTCCATCTCCCCATCTTATCCTTTTGAGGGATTTTTGTGGGGTGTTTTTTTACCTATAAATCTCTCATTGAAGTCTATTATTGTTTCATGATAACTAAGGTGATTTCTTGATAATACCTTGTACTACGTGACCCACAGAATCCTCCACCTTTAGAAAGAAAAAGGAGTAAACAAAAGTGACACACATTGTATATACAATATTCTTTATATATTTCTTCCACCACCTATCTTTGACAAAGAGGAAAGAAGGCAATGTAATAATCTATTCTCCATTACCACAATTTTTCATTATGTTTTATTTTCTGGGTTCTGGTGGTTCTAAATTGTTCTTTTCATTTACACTCTATTCACTATAAATGTTATTTTCCTGCTTCTATTTTCTTTATTTTAAAATTGTACAACTTTTTATGTTTCCCAAATTTTCTCAAGTACATCATTTCTTATGGCATGGTAATATTTAATTTTGTTCATACTACAAATTGTTTGGCTTTTCTTCAATTGATAGGCATCAGAATTGTTACGGTTTTCAGTTTCCCTCAAAAGTTCAGGTGTAAGTATTTTGGTACATATTAAAATAAAGTTAACTTTTCATTAACTTCATTAAAGTGTAAGATTTGTTGTTCAGTTGATTTTAGTCATGTCCAACTCTTCATGATCCCTTTCGGCATTTTCTTGGCAAAGATATTAGAGTGGTTTACCATTTCCTTCCAGCTCATTTTACAAATGAAGAAATTAAGATAAACAAGGTTAAATGACTTGGTCATGTATATATATACACAGACGTATGTATACATGTGTATGCATGTATGTTGTTGGGTAATCTCTCAGCCCAGAGATTCTGAGATCCTAAGATCCTCCTTGAGAGTAATTCCTCCTAGCTAGGTCTTTTTGATTGGAAGTCAATAAATCAAGGGGCAAGACTAGATGATAAAATGTTTAATTAAAATCAAGTAATGGGCCTTGCCAGGTGCCTAGCAACTCCACATAACAGAGGGAGATTCACACACATATGAGATTTTACACAATTTTAGGGCAGACAGCAAAAGGAGCTTATTAGGTAAGGCTGCTCAGCTACTTTCCTTATTTGGGAGGTTTACTAATAGAGAAAGGATATCAAGTGATTTGGGGCAAGTATATCTTAACTTTGGGGAAATCTTGTTGCTAAATATCAGAGGTCTGTTCAGGGTAGGTGTATTTCCCTTTATTTAATCTCATCAGACCACCAGATTATCTAGGTCAGACCAGAGATTTAAGGTAGTAGAGTTCTCCTATTGAGATAGAATCAGAACTGAATATAGAGTGAGAACAACCCAGCAAGCTATATTTCATTAACTCCTAAGGCCACTATTTCTGAGGAGATATTTCCTCTAAACTAATAGCACACAGCTTTTATCCATTCCCTCCACAATATACTACTATGTATACATAGCACACACATAAATACACGCATACCTAGGATTTGGTATCCAGTTTGGTGGATATTCATAGATAGGAGTCTTCCCACAATCTCCCATTCCCACCCCCTTTTTTCTCCACCTTTTCAATTTAAAATTATTTTGATTAGGTTTGAGAACACAAATGTCTACATGATGCAACAGAGGGGTTGGGGAAATGATAGTCTGAGACAGTATGCCTCACCAAAATCTTATCTTCATTTGACAACAATATGTTTTGTCTACCCTTACCCCCTGTATTCCTCTGTCATATTAACGTGATTGTGGTATGCTCTACACCCTCTTAACACAGCCATTCCAGTGAGACTGTAGGCTTGAATGGAGAACATCTGCATGTTTCAGCCATTCTCCATAAATCCATTTGCCAGAACCATTTTTTCTCTCTCTTGTGGAATCCACTCCATCTTCCTTCTATACTTTTTATTATACTTGCTTTTTGACAAGAAAGGCTACAAATAGGCAGGCTAGAGCCTTGATTATATTTTCATAGAAGGGCAAAACTAACCAAACAATAAATTAAAAATTAGCTTGACTTCCAAAAGGAATACAAAGAATAATCAAGGTTACAGGATCATAGATATAGAGAGCTGCCAGGACCTTAGGGGTCACTGAATCCAACAACTTTATTTTAAACATGAGGAAACTGAGATCTAGTGTTGTAAGTAACAAACTAAAAAATTTAAACTGAGTAAGCAGCAATGCTGTGGTTTGAATGCAGGTCCTGAGTCCAAATCTAGTGTTCTTTCACCATTCTGGTGGAAAAGTTCATATCCTTTTTTTTGTCCTTAATATTTATATAATGTTTGAATTACAGGAAAAAAAAATCAGGCTCACTGATAATACTTTAAAATCATTTACTTGCCAAGATAATTTTAATTTAGAAATATTTTTCAACCTAAAAATTATTTGTCTTTTGTTCAATGTGTAACTTATGATATATTTGATGTCATCAGTAAATTTAAGTCAACTGTCTTTAAACTTTTTTTTTTGGTCAGGGATCCCTTTAACAATCTGATGATACTAATGGTTCCCTATAATAATGTTTTTAAAAGCGTCAAATAAAATACATGGAATGACAAAGAAAATCAAATATATTGAATACAATTAGTAAAATACTAAAATAAAGCAAAAGGATATGCAGGGACTTCAAAAGAACCCCTGGTATAACCTAAGACTTCCTTCTTCCTTTCCCTCCTCTCACTAGCCTTTCCCTCCTTCCTTCTTCCCTTCTTCCCTTCTTCTTTTTTTTATTTTTGGAATCAGGGGCATTTTATAACCACAAAGGCCTATGGAAAAATCTGATAAGTCGGTAAGTTAGTCAAAATAGCAATTATTAAGTGGTTACTATAAGTCTGATATGATGCTAAGCAGTAAGGAAGAAATGAAAGTAAAAAAGAATCACTGTCCTGGAGGAGATCACATTCCATAGAAATAGCTAGGTAAATGCAGAATACATACAGAGTATCTAGGAAGTGATCTCAAAAGAAAAGACAGGAGCTTCTGGGGAGAATAGAAAATGGAATTTGAACTGAGTCTTCAAAGAATCCAGAAAGCTATGAGAAAGTTATGAAGAGGGAGAAAATTCCAGATACAGAATGTAACTTTTGGAAAGGCATAGAGATGAGAAATGGAGTGTTACATTTGAAGAATAATAAACAAATTGTACAATTGGATTACAGGATCGATGGGATAGAGAGGAGAAAGTAAAGTTTATGAAGACTAGAAAGGTAGGAAGGGTCAAGGTTATTAAGAACTTTGAATACCAGAGGACTTTATATTTTATCTTCCCATATAAGAATATATAATAATAATATAATACAATAAATTTTCATATAATATATAATCACTGGAGTTTATTGAGTTGGAGTACAGGCACAGTGATGATCATATCCAAGCCTCAGAAAAATAACTGGTTGAAAAAGGATTCTGGGAAGATGGTGGAGTAGGTTAGAAAATTCCGAACTCTCCAGATTTCATCCACAGAGAAGATACAATAGTTTCTCAGGATGAAAACAGAGTGGTGAAAAGAATTGGAGTACAACAGTGGTCCTCCTGGGACAACCAGAGATCTGAAGAAAAATCCTGGGATTGAGATTTGGGCCTTGTGAAATGTAAATACCTCCAGGCTAATTCCACTGAAGCAGCAAACAGTAAGCCCTTGGGCTCGCTGGGTTGGGAGGTAGCTTCAGTCCCAGCCTCAGGAATTTTTACATCCAGGAGAGTGTGGGGAGTAAGGCCTTGAGGGAATCTCTGCTGATTAGGGACACCAGGCACCAGGCCAAATTGTGCTGCTGAGCTTGTCCTGGGGGAGAAGGAACCAGCAAATAGATAAATACAGAAGCAGTGGGGCAGGAACACTGCTGGCTGTGGGTACTTATAGGAGGTTTTTGTTCCAGACTGGAGGGAAGAACTGAAGGAGGATCTGAGACCAGAGGCACTATTGCCCATAGCCCAAGACTAAAGGTGATTACAATAATAAGCTACTATAAATTAAAATAATAATAATAATAATAAGCAGGCAAAGGACAAAGAATCCAACTAGAGAAAGTTACTGTGGGAGTGGAGAAGCCTGGGGT
Organism: Vombatus ursinus; assembly: GCF_900497805.2. Classification (NCBI taxonomy): domain Eukaryota; kingdom Metazoa; phylum Chordata; class Mammalia; order Diprotodontia; family Vombatidae; genus Vombatus; species Vombatus ursinus. Next base: position 60,456,650 of record NW_020954590.1, read on the forward strand.
TCATCTTCAGAAGAGCATACTGAAGCAAAAAAAAAATCTCTCCTACCCCAAAGAGTAACATCAAATGTTCACCAACCTAAAATGAATTCATAGAACAACTTAAAAAAAAAAGACTTCAAAAATCAAATGAGAGGGACTGAGGAAAAGTTTTTAAAAAAATAAGAATAATTTAAGAAAAACAAAAAAAGCATGAAAAGATAGTCAATCAATTGGAAAAGGATATCCAAAATCTTAAGGAAGAAAACAACTCTTTGAAAATTAGAATTGGGTAAGAAGAAGCCAGGAAAGTTATGAGACCAAGAAATAATAAAACAAAATATAAAGAATGAAAAAATAAAAGAGAATGTGAAACATCTCATAAGAAAAACTGATCTAGAGAACAGATCAAGTGTAGGAAACATAAGAATAATCAAAGTAACTGAAAGCTACAATAAAAAAAAAGAATCTTGATACAATAATACAAGAAATAATTAAAGAAAATTGTCCTGAAGTATTAGAACAAGCAGGGAATATAGAAATAGAAAAAATCCACCAATCACCATCTGAAAGAGATCCTACAAGGGAAAACCTACAGGAATATCATAATCAAATTCTAAAAGCCCCAGTTCAAGGAGGAAATATTATAAGCAATAAGAAAAAAAATTCATATATGGTGGAACCACAGTTAGAATTCCCTAGCAGTGATGACATTAAAAGACAGCAGGTCTTAGAACACTATATATAGAAGAGAAAAAGAACTGGGATTGTAGCCAAAAATATGATACTCAGCAAAGTTAAACATAATCCTGATTATTTTTTTTATAGGACATTCAATGAATTGCCAGACTTTCAGGATTTTGTTGCCAAAAAAAAAAAAATCTGAACTTAATAGAAAATTTGCCATAGAAAATCAAAGAGAAATATAAGGCACACATCAAAGACTAATTACAAAGGACTCAATAAGGACAGACTGTTCACTGTTTATTTGAAGAAATGTAAAATGTATGTCTAAGACTGTTATTAGTAATTTGGTAGTTTGAGAGAAACATTGGTGTAAACCTGGACATGATGTGATTTTAAAATGTAAAACCGTTTAGGTAAAAGTATAAAGAGTGATTATTTTATCCAAATGAGGCGAGAGGAGAACTGACACAGAAGTTGGATGGGGGAGGAGGGCTGGTAGTTCTAGAACCCTACTCTCATTGGGAATGGGTTAAAGAGGGAATTATACATATATATATATATATATATAGTATGTATATGTGTATATATATACATATATACATATACACACATACATATATACATATACATACATACATATATACATATACATACATACATATATGACTTCTAATATTAGAAATAAAAAGCTAAGGGGCTAGGGAGCAGGGAGAGGATAAGGGAAGTATTTTTAGAGAGAACCCTACTCACTTCAGATCTGAGTTAAAGAGAAAGAATATATACATTTAGAAGGGAATAAGAGCCTTCTAAATTTATAAAGAAATAAGAAAGTGAGAGAATAGGATAAACAGGGGTATAGAAAGGTATCTAGATTATGGGAGTAGTATAAAGAGGGAATAACATATATTTGGAAAGCTATAAAAGTTCTAAATTCGGTTAGAAACAAGATGATTGGGGAAAGGGTGGGGAGGAGAGAAGAAGGGAGTGACCTTTGTGGAGGAGTAGGTTAAGTAATAGGAAAGGAAGGTACTGAATTAGAAGCAAAGCAGAAGAGTCAGGAGGTATAGGAAACAAGAGACACACAAACAAAATAAAGATCAGTAGTAGAATTAATTGGGGGAAACAAAGCAGGGGTAGTTATCATGATCTCAGACAAAGTTAAAGCTAAAATAGATTTGATCAAAAGAGAAAAATAGGGAAACCATACTATACGTCAGTCATATTAATCAGCATTGTTTTAGACTATTTAAAATAACTAGCTAGTATAGGGTTGGAATATTGCTGTGGTGAAGGAAATGACTAGTTGGGAGACTTAGAAAAATATGCAAAGACTTGGACTTATGAATGAAGATGTCATCCACTCTCAGAGAAACAGAGGACAAACAAGTATAGTACTATCTTACATAGATGCATATGAATGTATATGTCTGTATATGAATATGATTACAGATATCTACACGTACAGATATGTATGTGTATGTAAGTATATGTATGTAGGTATATGTGTATGCATATGTTCATATGTATGTGTGTATGTATGTAGATGCAGGTATACACACATTCATACATATGTATATGTATATGTGTTTGTACATACATACATACATGTCTCTATGCTTAATTGTAGCCTTCTTGGGGGAGAGTGGGAGGGAAAAAAAGGAACAAAGTATAAAGTGCACAGCAGAGAACAAAAGAAAACTCACAAGGAAGCAAAGAAAAGATGGACAACTCTGAACACAATGTGTAGTATTTATTATATAGGCTTTTGTGAAATGGAAATTTATTGCTGTTTATTTTGAATCATCTTATGTTCTGCTTTGCACATAGCAATGCTTTTTTTTCTTATTTTGTATTTAAGTTCATGTTTTTTTCTCTTCTTATTATGAATTTAAGTTTTAGTAATTAAATTTAAAATAAATTCATAAAAAAGAAAAATAACTGGAGCAACTGAATGAAGGGTGAATTTGAGTAGGCAGAGAACTAAAGCAGGGAAACCAATTAGAGGACAGTAATCTAGGTAAAAGATAAAGAGAACTTGTATTAGGATTGTGACCATGTGAATGTGTCAGGGAATATTTGTGAGAAATGTTGTCAAGACAGAGAAGAAAGAAGTTTTAGCTTGATTGAATAGGAGGATGTTGATGCCCTTGACAGAAATAAGAAAGTTTGGAAGAGGGGAAGATTTTAGGTGAAAAATAATGAGTTATATTTGGATACATTGAAATTGAATTGCCTATGAGACATTGAGTTAAAGGTGTCCAAAAGGAAGTTGGTCATGTAGGATTATACTTCAAGAGAGACTAAAGCTGTATATTCAAAGCATCTGAATAGAAATTTATAATTGAACTCATAAAAGCAATTAAGATCACCAAGTTAGGCAGAGAAGAAGAAGAAAGACAGAGAAAGATGGAGGAAGCCAGAAGAAGCTGGAGGAATACTGAGGAGGAAGAAGAGGAAGAGGAGAAGGAGAAGAAGGAGACAATGACAACCACAAAGGACACTGAAAAAGAATGGTTAACATATATGAAAAGAACTAGGTAAGATGAGAACAATGTCACAAAACCTAGAGGGGAGAGAGTATACAGGAAGAGCAGGTGCTCATCAAGATCAAATGCTACAGAAATGTCAACAAGAACAAGGATTGAGAAAAGGCAATTAGATATAGTAGTTAACAGATTTATGCTAACTTTAAGAAAAAAGTTTCAGTTTGGTGATGAAGTCAGAATTCAGATTGCAGAGTACTCATGACTGGAAGGAGAATAAGTGGAGATGCCAAGTTTGGACAACTTGATAACTTTCTCAAGGGTATAGCCATGAAGAAGAGGAAAGATATAGCATAATAGCTAGCAAGACTATTAAGTTCAAGTAAGTTTTATTTTATTTTCTGGGGTTTCTTTTTGTTTGTATTGAGAATCATGGTATGTGTGACCCTGGGCATGTCACTTAACTCCATTGCCTAACAAAAAACAAACAAACAAAAAAAAAAGAATCAGGATAGGTAGACATATTTACAGGCATTTGGAAATGAGCCAATAGATTGAGAGAAATGAGAAAGACAGAGAGACAAAGGGAGAGAGACAGAGAAATAGAGACAAGGAGACAGAGAGAGACACAGACAGACAGAGACACATACAGAGAAGATGATATTGGGGGTCATATATTGGAGCAGGTGTAAAGAGATGGGATGCATGTAGAGGACTGGTCTTGAGAAAGAAATGAGCCACCTCTTCACTAAACATGAGTGAAGGGGCAGTTAATGAAGGAACATGTCTGAGTGAGATAAGGAAGAAAGAAGGGAGAGTTCCCTGTGAATGGCATCATTTTTTTTTTTGTATTGTATGAGGTAAGATTCTTCTCTGAGAGGATGAGGGCAGTAGATGGCATGGAGGTTTGATGATAGTAAAGAAGATTTGTACCAGCCACTGTGTTAGTGGGATAGTAAATCAATCACCAAGGAGTAGAATGAATTCTCTGCTTTAATGAGTCCCTGATGAGAATAAATGACCAAAATTTGTATTGGACTTAGCTCATATATAGATGGACAGGAATTATCACTTATAGTTCACTTCATCAATAAATATTGTTAAGACATTATTAGCAACACCTTGTGATGGTTGGCCTCAACCTTTCCCAGACTCTCACCAGACCCCTACTCCAATTAACTCTAAAGTCCAGTCTTTATCCCTTTCCTACTACCTCTACTGGTATCACTTTTTTACTTTCACCTTTACATTTTTGGGGGTGATGAGAGAGAATAAAGATCTAAGAGCAAATCTAACACTGAGTAATAATGGAATAAATAACTGCCTAAATTAGCAAAAGTTGGTGGTCTTGGTCATACCAAGGCAGTATCATTCTAGAAACAACCCACATGGAAACCAGATGTTGCTGTCATGGTCAGCTACTATGAACTTTTTTAAAGGAATACCTATCACTCTCAGGAAGAAAAGAACTTCTATGAATATTAGTAAAAAACTATAACTTATATAATAGGGTAGATATGTGGCATAGCGGATAGAGTGCTAGCTTGAAGACCTGAATTCAAACCCAGCCTCAGACACTAACTAGCTATATGACCCTGAACAAGTCACTTAGCACTTTTCACCTCAGTTTCTTCATCTGTAAAATAAGCTGGAGGAAGAAATAGTAAACCACTCCAGTATCTAAATTATAGAATAACTTTAAAAGAAAGCATTGGATTTATTTTCATATACTCAGTTGGACTACAGTTTCCCTAAATTGATATCCAGCTGATAAAAGATTCATTCATTCATCATGCCATAACTATTTATTAAGGGGATGTTTCCTGCACTGGACTATTTCAGATACTGGGACATTCACAGATTCACTCTATGGACTTAAAATCTAGTCAGAGGAGATGAGACATATACATAAATCAATATAATGCAAATTTAAATATTGTAACTCCATAAGAGTATACAGTATTATGAGATCAGTTGAGGGAAAAAAAAATAATCACAGCTGAAAGAAATAGTAAAAAAAAAAAAAAAACAAAACAAAAAAAATGAAGGAGGTAGCATAGAAAAGGGAGAAGGGAAAAGAATAAGCATTTACGTAGCTCCTACTATGTGCTAGGTACTGGGCTGAGTACTTTAGAGATATTTTCTCTTTTAATCCCAATAACAACTCTGCTAGGTAATGTAATGATGTAATTATCCCCATTTTACAAATGAAGAAACTGAAGCAAACAGAGGTTAAGTGACTTGCCCAGGGTCATTCAGCTAGTGTCTGAGTCTAGATTTGAACTCAGGTTTTCCTTACTGGAGGCCTAGAGTTCTATGCACTGTGTCACCTAACAGCCTTTCATGGCTATTCATAACCAATACGTGAAAGCATGATAGACATAATCAAGAGCAGAAATAACCGGAAAAGGAGATAAGCTCTTTAAAGGTAGCAACCCATTTTTTTTCTTCCTTTCTCTGTATCCCCGGAGATGAACACGATACTTATAGTGAGTGCTTAAGAATAAGTGCTTGATTGATTGATGAAGAGGAAAGAAACTGGCTGTGAAGAGCTGCACTAGTACTCCCAGAATAACGAAAGTTCCTGAGCAGTGGTGTTCAAGGTTAGGCCCCCTTATGGAGAATCGATAGAAAGAAATGGGAATGAAGACAAGTGGAGGCAGTGACAGGGGTGGAGGTGGGGGTTGGGGGATCGTGTGTAGATCAGAAAGAAGACTAACAAAGTCAGTGCAAAAAAATAGATTCATGAAAACATACAAAGAAAAAAAATAATAATAATCCTGAAAATATTAGGCTAACCTATGTTAGTCTCCACTAACATTTTTTTTGTTAGCTACTTCTATGAGCATGAAAATTATATGTGTGCTTTAATAAATATTCACTTTGCAATCTTATTTGTTTTTCATTGCTTAGCAAACTGTGTTTCATAGAAATTGTGAAAGTAAATTTTAGCCTGGCCCCTTTCCTAATGGTCACAAATCAGTAATACTGAAGTCTGAATAAACGTATTTTATATCCTACTATGTATGAAACACATGTACCTTATGTTTACCATACTGGATGGATACCAATGCTACTTATAGTCATATTTTCCTGCCACAACATTATTTCCAATCTCTAAGCTTTTATTTAGCATGTTTTCACCTTTCAAAATACTTCAAGCACCAATTTCTCCAGGTCTAGTGCCACTGAATGCACATGTTTACTGTTCTCATTCATGACTTATGCTTTTCATTTTATTTTTTGATAGAACTACAGGAAATATATTCTCCACTGGACTCACAGAAGGAGAAAAACCAAAATACATAGAAAGACTAAGATTACTAAGGCAGAAAAACATGGTAGATTATACTTCTTTGAAAGCTGTTCTGGTAGCTAGCCATTTTATATTATTGCCAGATTTAAGGTACTTAAAATGCATTTACAATAGAAATGGAAGTCTAATATTGGAGATTCTCTTTGGATGATAGTCACAAAGAAATTTGAAGGAAAAAAAAATTAAAAAGTCTGACTTTTCAAAATCCAAACAAAAAATGTTAGTTTAAATTGAAAATGTAAAGTTTTATTTAATGCCAAAACTACTTTCTCTAGAAATCATCTTTAAAGACTAAAATCATAGGTTTACAGTTGATAAGGGGCCTCTAAGAACAGCAAGCTACACTGTATTTATGAGGTTTATTATTTCTAGCCAGACAATTGTTTAAGCCATAATTACTGGTACTTAACAATGAGTTGGTTCCTTAATGGTGCAAAGCAAGGAATTGTATTTTTTCCTCTTTATTTTGATAAATCTGTCATTTCCCAGTGATTAGCAACTAATATGTATGCATTGAAAATGCAGGACATATTCCATTAAGTTTATAAATTCATTAAAGTTCCAAAGTGCCAGATGGCATAATATAAGAAATGTTGGAAGCACTCAGCAATTAAAGCTGTTAAAAGCATAATAGCCTGGCTGTACATTTGACAGTTTGTTATATACATTATATCTTAGAGCACTCCAAATGCTGTCTAGATAACACATTCTCTTCTGAACATCTTGAGTCCCTAGGATTAGAGAGAAAGAAAGAAAGATCAAACATTAGATAAATTCAGTTTGGTTTTTGAAGGTTGAAACATTTTCTTAGGGCTTTTAATGATCACAGGTCATAGCTCCATTTCAAACAGATTGGATAATTGCAGAAAGGTATGTATTTCAAAATCAATCTTCAAAGATACTTAGATTACTTTCCTAAGAAGAGAAAACTTCAGGAAACAAAAATAATAACAATAATAAGAATTATGCAGGAACATTCATTAAGCAGAACAATATACTCCTAAAATGTCAATAACATTTTTTCTCACCATGTACCTGAATTAATAATTTAGTACTTTATATTTAAAAAAATACGTTACTCTCTCTCTCTCTCTCTCACTCTCTCTCCCTCTCTCTCACATACACACACACACACACACTCCTTTAAGTGTTTATAAAGTGCTTTACATACACCAACTCATCTGTTCCTCTAGGTTCTAATCCTCACCATGCCATTTACTGATTGTGTGGTCTTAAGCAAGTCACTTAACCTCAGTTTCAAAATCTATAAAGTGAAAACGCTAAACTACCTGACTTCTGTTTAGTTCTAAAGCTATGAGCCCATGATCTCTACTTTGCAGATGACGTAACAAAATTGGAGAAGTTAAATGACTTTCCCATGATAATACATCTAGAAAGTGTCATAGGCAGGATTGATATGAACCCAAATCTCCCCTTACTCAAGAGCCAATCATCAAATCAATAAGCATTTACTGACTACTGTCATGAATGGTTGTCTACCTCCCTCCTTTTATTAAAGTAATCATGGAAAACCCAGAAACCTTAATTGAACCAACAACCAATCAATTAATCAACAGTTTAAACAAGATGTTAAGAAATTGCCCTATAACCCACTGTAATTTGTAAATAAGTTATTAATAAATGAGAGAAGATTATAGGTCTTTTGTTGAGGTTCAGGGTGCACCAGAATATTGGGGTATACCAGAATGATGAGGAACAGATACATGGGTTGCAGTATCTTGAATAAATTTACTCAGACTGTCTTCAAGATAAATAAATGCGTTTATTAGGAGTGATACACCCAGCAGCCTCTGTTCCTTATGGGAGGCCAGGTTGCCCAGAGGACCCTGATCCCTATGAGAGACAGAGCACTTAGCCAGGTTAGGTATCTGGTTTATATGCAGTTTGATGGGATAGTGGGAAGGAGGAGCAGGAGAAAGGGTTGGGGAGCAGGGCTCTGGAATGCCTGGAATATCAAGTAATCCAGAGTGTCTTTGTATGCATGCAGATAAGAAAGGGGAAGAGGAAAGGGGAGGGTCTGTAATGTCAGGTAGTTGGGAGTGCTTTGTGAATGCATGTAGATAAGACCATAGTGGGGGGAGGGGGGAGCTTCAATCTTTAGTCTTCTTGAGCACCTTCTGGCTGGTCACATCCTGCATTCTATCTCATACCTCACATTCTGTATCCTGTTTTCTCCATCTGTCTCAAACATTCCTAGCTGCCTGTCACTTTGGTGATTGAATGAAGACAGATGACACCACATCTTCTGGTTATTTAAACAATCAGACACATCTTGGTCGCTGTATGAAAACAGAAAAACTGTAAGATCAGTGGCCCAGTAGTGGTAGAGGATTCCAAGTTTGGGAACTGAAGACTCCAATTGGAGTCAGGCCCCTGAGAGGGCTACAGAATGAGTTTTTCCCTACATTTCATCCAGCTGGGATCAAAGAGACTAGATCAATAGGACACAGTGAAGCTAGGAGCAGTCATACACTTCAGCATCTACTAAGGATGTAGTTTGAAGATGCATGACTCCAAATGCATTACTCCAAAGAAGGATGCTTGATATGGATTAAATAATAAAATAAAATAAGGTCTCTCAGATCAAAAAGTACCAGAAATTTTGAATTACGCTTTACCTGTATTCTACCTGTATTCTACACAAATACAGCAGTGCCAATGTACCCTAAGTTCCAGCTACTTTTCCTATGGACCAGTATGCTTTTAAGATAATATATGTAAAGAGCTTTTCAAACTTTAAATAATTATATAAATTTTAACTAGCATTATTATTTGTGAAAGAATAGTCTTCAGGATTTGGGGAAGAATGATTTGTAACATAAGTTCTTACTTTTTTCTTTGCTAAAAGCTAATTATGTCTACTTGCTGATTGTTGATATGAATCATGCTGGTGATTGTGTATACTAGAAGTTGGTGGGAGTGTTGGGGAAGAGAGAAGGGTATCTACAGTATTATTCTAGGCTGTCTGGTGTAAAAAATGATCATTAATAAGCAATACCTTGGAGATTTAGAGCTTCCCCCCCCACCCCTTTCTTCCACAGTTCTCACTTTTAAATTCAATTTTTCTTCAGTAAAAACATTACTGATAATTAGAATGCATTGACTCTCCTTATCCTGGTTAGCCCCCACCCAAGCTTGCAAGTAACTTAATATCAGGTAGGGAAGCCTATTTTGTTCTACACATGCTTGGGTGGAGACAGATTCTTTTGTGTAGATAGCCCAAATGAGGGGGGCATTCTGATAAAAGAGATATTTTCTCTGTCCAAAGGTAAATGATGGAGTGACATCAGTCCCTGTTGAAAGGGTAAATAAATTGTGTACCCTAACCCCAAAGGGAGCTCAGTTCCAAACTGGCTCCCAGGCTTTGATGCATCCATGCTGCCCACTTTGAGGGAAATAAACACAGACACAAGCTAACTCTGAAGGTTTGTCTTTCTTAGACTGAACTCTAAAGATTGACACTGTAATGTTGATATTATAGTGATGCAGATTAGAATGATGATAAAGCAAATTAAAGAAACAAATGAATAGAGAATTGAAAATATGAATGAATTACTAAAATAAAATACACCAGAAAAATATAATATGATATTTTAGATGATATCCCCCAGAGTATTTAGTAAGTTAGTACTTAATGTTGGACAACTATTAATTTGGCTTCATATATTGCTTATTCTGACAATTGCCAGAATATTTTGTTCCAATATAAGTCCATAACAAAATCAGTTCACATCTTTAGAAAAGAAAGAAAGAAATAAGAAAGAAACAATTAAAGGAAGAATAGAAGGAAACAAGGATGAGAAGGAAGGAAGGAAGGAAAGAACAAAAGAAAGAAGATAAGGAGGGATGAGTCAGTTTAGTCATAAACCATGACATAAAAGTTATTTGAGAACTTTAAGCACGTATTACATCTCTTTTTATTCTTACTTGAAAATACATGGAGCATTGTGCAACCTATGGGACAAAAGAAGACTTCCCAACAAATGCAGGATCTGTTCCATTACCTTTCAATCTTCTCTAGGACTTCAGTGTCAGTTTCATTAGACTTCATGATTCCCTCTTGATGGTTAAGTGAAACCAATCCAACTAAGAAAGACATTTATCTCCTGATCTCTAGCAAATGCTTTGAATTTGAATTAAGAAATAGCTTTTCACCAACCAGTCAACAATAGATATTAAGAAATCTCTAAGAGGGACATTGAGGTTTGCTTTTGCTATTGTTGTTGCTGCTGCTGTTTTTGTTTGTTTTTATTTTTTGAATTGTGAGCCTTAAGTTTCTGTTGAAATGAATTTTAAAAGCATTAGAATGATAGAAATTAAACATACTTTTAGAATCAAGAGAACAAGTTACAAAGTATTAATGTACTTGAAGGGTATTGTTGAGCAATTTTATGTAAGGTAGCTTTTATAGGAGCACAGTTTTAAAGGCCAGGAGGATGCAAAAGAAATACTATGCCAAGGGGTTTTACATAGACATGAAAAAGACACTAGCTTTTGCCCTAATTCTTCTTATGAGAATATGGAATAAAATGAGGAAAGGAAACCCAACTGTGCTTCTTTTAATTAATAGAGAGTTCTAAGTAGAAAGAAACTGTACTTCACATCTTCAAAGATTTATCATGTACTTCTCCCAATGCATACTATAGCCTCACCATGTCTCAGTTTTCTATACTTATTCCTGATAAATTATCACCCTCTGGCAAATCTGGTGATGAGCTTTTCCAAAATGAATTATTCTGGTTCTCAATTGTCAGACGTCCTGTCCTTACTGGAAGGCCTGATTAAAGTTAGTATTCCAATTTGGCTAGATATGAGGGTGGGGAACCACATGTGGCCTTCTAGGTGCTTGGGAGCAGCCTTTTGACTGAGTCTAAGTTTTACAGAACACATTCTTTTATTAAAGGGATTTGTTCTGTGCAGTTTGGATTCAGTCAAAGGACCTCACTTAAGGACCTAGAGGGGTAAATGTGGCTTTGAGGCCATAGGTTCCCCATTCCTGGACTAGAACATGGGAAATGTGAAGACAAGTAACATAGCATAAGTCATGAAAGGTAGGCTATGGTCAGACTATGATGGACTTCATATAGGTTGAGGAATTTATATTTTACCCTAGAATCACTGAAAATTTTTGAGCAAAGGAGTGACATGGTCTGACTTGTATTTGAGGAAGATTACATTTGGTGACCGTGTGCAGAATGAACTGCAGAGGAAATGATTGGGAAGTGGTGAGAAATATGAACCGGTAGTGGTTATGTGAGTGGCAAGAAGGAGACTAGTTGGTACATAGATCTAATAGAAGTAGAAGCAACAGGTTCCAGCCAATGATTAGATTTGTGAGAGAGCACATGAGATGTCAAGAATGTTCCTGCGCTTGGGATCCTGGGTAACTGGAAGGATAGCAATTTCATTAACAAAAATACAAAAGTGTGTAGTAGATATGGGCTTAAGGGACAAAGGTAATGGAATTAAAAAAAAAAGTAAGCACAATATTCTAGGGGAAAATAAGAATTCTCTGAAGTATTAACCTATAAACTCAAATCCATGGAAGTAAAGCAAAGATAACATGTTCACACTGTACATAGGAACATAAAGTTCTACTGAGTACTCTAAGTAACACACAAGAAATAGGAGCCACGATCCCTGTTTTTGAGAAGCTTGCAATCTATTTTAAAAGATTTTTAGGGGGTAACTTAAAACATACAACATGTGGAAATAATTAAATTCATCAAAACAACATAAAAAAAAGGTTTTAGTAGTTTACATCATATTTTCCCTCTTTATTCCCTTTAACATTTCTGCCTCTGTTACTTTCTGTCCCCTTACAGTACAAAGTCATTATTCTTTTTCAGACTTCCCTCATCATCAGTACTAATACAGATTACTGAAATAGCCTTCCTGGTTTTTCTACATTCAATCTCTCCCCTTTCCAATTCACCCTCCACATAACTACCAAATTGATATTCATGATGTATATAGGTTCTATATGCTATTCCATTGATCAAAAAGTTTCAGTATTTCCCTATTTCTTCCTCCTTTGACATTGAAAGGCTTCAAACTATGTGTGTATATGTATTTCATATTACCCTTCCCCATAAATTCTATATTTCTACTGCACTGGTCTAGCTACCCACTACTCATGGCCAACATTCCATCCCTTATCTCCATGCCTTCACATAGGCTATTATGCATGTCAAGAAGAATCTTCCTCCCTTCCTCTAGAACCTACAATCTCTAAATTTATTAAAGACAGAACTCAAGGTTCATCTCTTATCCTAGTGCTTTTTTGTTAGTTGTTGGCAAACTCCTTCCAATTAATTTATATTTGTTTTGTCATTTTGTTTTTGCTGATTTGTGTATGTATGTATGTATGTGTGCATGTATGTATGTATATATGTATGCACACACATTGTATGTAAGGTGGCATGGATCCAATTTAATACAAGTTCCCAGGATCCATGACCATAAACAATCTCACTACACTTGTGTATCATTATGTAACCAAGTTAATGTAAACATTGGAGTTTAGCCTGTAAACACCCCCATTGTGCTTGCACCAGGAGTTTATGGTTGCAAGTTGCCTTCTTTGTCTGTTTCTCTATAAATCAAATGAGCGCTGGTCAGTAAGTGTGGAATGTAAAAGTGGAAAGCTATGCTTGTCTTGACTTGCCATTGTCATCAAGATTTAGGGGGATACTGTAGGGGTGAGTGCTCCTCATCGTGCAGGCCTCTGCAAGAAGAGTAATTAGGTGGGTGCTGTATGAGCTGAGGTCCCCCATCTCTTCCCAATGTACCATTGGGAAGAATAAAGTAAATTAACCTTTTATCATATCTCCACTGGTGTCTTTCTGCCTGCCCGGATCCAGAGTGAACTTGCAAGAGTCAGGAGCAGAGGAGCTTCTGCGTTATACACATACATACATGTATATATGTATCACCTCCTGCACCTTCCCCCCCCCAAAAAAAACTGTAAAGTTCCTGAGGTCAGGGGATTTATTTCATTGTTTATACCCAAAGCTTAGTTTCCTATACACAAGTATGTAATTGTGGCAGTGTATGCCTCCCTCTTAGGGGTTGGGAAGATGTGTTTTGTTTTGTTCTTAATGTTGGTCTTATTATATTGAGTTAATCTTTTCTAAAAGGTAAAACTTTTGGCTAAGACAGTATCATATTTGGATTCAAAATATATCTCCATATCTTTCACCAACAAGTCAAGTCAAGAAGCATTTATAAAGTGCCTACAGTGTGACAGGCATTTTGCTAAGATCTGAGGATACAAAGAAAACAATCTCTGCTCTCAATGAGTTCACAATCTGTTGGAGGAGACAATATGTAAACAACTAGGTGAAAATAAGATATCTTCAGGGTTAATTTAACATATACTCACTGGAAGGCCTAAGTTTTAAGATATATCAGGAAAAACTTCTTGCGTAAGGTCAGATGTTCTCTGGGATTTGAAGGAAGTTAAGAAGCAGAAATGAATACAGAGAGAATTCCAGACATGAAGAACAATAGGAAAAATATATATATAATGTCAAGAAATTGAGTATCTTGTTCAAGGAAAAACAAGGAGGCTAGTATCATTGGACCATGTGGAGGGGAGGAAAGTGGCACAATATTGGAAGAGTAATACTGAAATGGTAGGAGGGGACCAGGTTATGAAAGTCTATAAAATTCAGACCATAGTATAATGCTAAAAATAAACCAGAAAGAACAGTGATAAAGAAAACCAAATAAAAATGACTTCAGAAGATGACTTTCAGAAACACTCAGAGGCTCTGAGAAGTAACAAACCAAAGGTCAATAGAAGGCACAGTACAAGACACCTGAAACCAGGGTAGAGAAGAGGGCCAGACCATCACCCAGAAAGGCAATGTCTAGACCTGGAGACTAGACTACACCTTTTCCTGGATAACTCAGTATCTAGAATTCCCACATCCAAGCCACAGCAAGAGTCAAAGAGCCAGTGTATAAAATAGGAAACAAAGTACCTGACTTTGTGCAAAAAACCTTTTACTAATGTAGTCTATAATATCCGATCAAGCCTTATCATGGCAAGGAACAGGGGTTCAAACTGTGTAAGAAGAAGAACATAGTAAAAGGTCCAAAATCAAAACTGAACTAAAAATTACCATAACTGATCCAAAACCTAGGAATTATTGCAGAGAGAACGGCATAGTCAACCTCAACCTGGCAAATAGAGCCTACCCTACCATTTGAGAGTATCAGAAGGATCTAAATCTGACCCAAATCCAAAGCACCAATCAAGAAAACAAAACTAGAGAGATGAATAATCATAAAAAAAATATCAAACACTATAAAGAAATATTATGGATTGAGAGAAGTCTAAGAAGTAACACAGAAAAAGAAAGTAAACTTCGTAACAAGCCAAAAATGAACCTCAGAGAAGACTCAGAGTGGTCCATAAGGACTACAGGATCATCTAGAAGAAATGATGGAAAAGCTACATACAACATGTAATATTAAATGAAATGAAAGATAAGTAGGAAGAATGGTAAAGAAAATTAATAGTTTATGATCAAAAGTGGTAGACTTTAAGTGTTAAACTCCCAGAAAGCTAGATTTGTCCAAATATAAAGTAATGACCCACCAGGCAAAAAGAAATATTAAATCAAAATCAAAAGATGGGGAAGGGGGGAGAAAATACAAGGTATATACTTGATATCTTTAGCACCTAACAGATCCTGGCAGAGAGTAGGTGCTTAATTAAAATTTATTGAATTAAATGGAATTGGTGAAAAATGTGAGATCTACAGTGTTCCTCTGGAGATAAAAGAACTAAAAAGTTGTGATAGCATTTGATTCCATGAAGCCCCCCCCAAAAAAAAGAGTTCTGAGAAATTAGTCAATTAGCCAATTGCATTTCTGGACAGTTTTCCACATTTCTAATTTCCTTAAAGGCATGGAATATGAATTGAACAAATACAAAATGATATCTCTTTCAGTAGCAGCATTTGACTGAAGACTTGCCTATTAAATATCAATATACAAGACTAAACCCATTAATAGTATTAAACTAATTTTTTCCAGTCAACAAATAGAGATTGATACCATCTGTTTGGTTCCGTGGCTTAGCTTATTTTTATTTTGGACATTAGCCAAAGGGCATGCAACACTAACAAAGCACACATAAAAAACCCGTTTTAGTTTAGTTTTTTTTTTTAATGTGTTAGAAATTAAAATAACCTAGAAAATATCTAGTGCAATTCTGCATTCAGGTAGGAAATAGCATTCAGATCGCAGAAGAAATCTGTATATATGTGTTTTGTAAAAATATCCAGAAAAGAATTCTAATATCTTTCACATTAATCCACTTTAATTCACACTACCCTTGATTTGATTGTTCAATGCAAGAGACGTTCAATGCGTCTTGCTGATGTGGATTTGCTTCACTAGTGTAGATCACAACCCATTCAAGTCTCTTCAACGTGCATAATTCTCATCCAAGTCTCTTTCCCAAATCATCACATGGGATCTATCCAATATTTTAACAACAACTTTCCCTTGATGCTTTTAGTAGTCTGGTTATCTGTGCTTATCCAGGATTTTCCATCTTTACCCCTTTCTACTCATCAGCCTATTTCCTGTTCTGACCCCAGCCTCCCAAATTTACTCTTTTCTGCTCTAAGTTTCAGGCTGGGATTTTGAAGATTCACTTGAAAAAAATAGAAGTCAATTTATACTCAAGTGTAATAGAATTCAATTTTAACTTTGAATGCTGTATACAATTCATCAAATCATTTGAAAATGTACCTAACCCTTGAATATGCTTTCAAACCAAATGCATGTATGAGCTGAAAAAGCATTCTGCCTAAAAATCCAGTCATTTCATTTCAATTTAAATCATATATCCAGTTTCACAAAAATTGTTGGTTGTAATCATACATTTATCTTTGACATGCAGCCAAGTTCAAGGAAGCAGTTAAAGAAAAAAAAAATGCTGTTCAACAGACATACTTTATTCTCAGAAGAAATACTTATAATTCTGAAAAATATCCATAAAACATCATCCTTCTTCTGTCTCTCTCTGTCTCCTCCCTCTCTCTGTCTCTTCTTGACTGAGGGCTCTTTTCTGGTAGCAATGCCTCTACTAAACAGGTCAATCCACAAGACATGTTAACTCACTTTGATGAGGAGCTGTTTTCTTTCCTGCATTAATCCATTGGCTTGACTGGGTGACACTGTACTTTTTTCTGCTGTTGTGTTAAAGGGATTTTTTTCCCGGCTTGAGTGCTACTGAGTTTTTAACAGCAAGAATAGCAGTTTTTTAGATTAGGATTAGCAAAGTCCTCTTACTTCATTCCCTCACAGCCTAAGCTATGATTTTCATTCACTTCTAGCAGGAAGTGGGAAAAGCCCAGTTGCTGCAGTTCAAAGCCCAAAAATCACATCTACATAAAAATAAAATCTGCCTTTTCCTGCCCCACAAATAAAACTCATAGCGTGCCTAGAGATAAGAGAGGGAAAGAGAAAAAAGAGCTTAGAATTCACTTTTTGTCAGCATCAAGTTGTTCTTGTTGTTCATTCTTTTGCCATTTCCTTCTGCAGCTCAATTTATAGATGAGGAAACTGAGTCAAACAGGGTTAAGTGACTTGCCCAGGGTCACATAGCTAGTAAGTGTCCAAGCCTAGATTTGAACTCAAAAAGATGAGTCTTCCTGATTCCCAGCCCAACGCTCTATCTATTTCACCACTTAGCTGCTTTTGTTGTTGAGTCATTTCAGTCATCCCTGAATGATCCCATTTTAGGGTTTTCTTGGCAAAGATATTGGAGTAGTTTGCCATTTCGTTCTCCAGCTCATTTTATAGATGAGGAATTGAGGCAAACAGGGTTAAATGACTTGCCCAGGGCCCCTAGTGTCTGAGGCTAGATTTGAACTCATGAAGATGAGTCTTCTGGGTTTTAAGCACAGTACTCTATCCACTGTGCCACTTAGCTTTCCATGAACAAAGGCATCTACAGTATTGCCAGTAATTGTACCAGAAACATCAAGTGCACATTAAGGAATTACATTTTTATCTGATTTTAAGCTATGTTAACACAATCACACTTCTGAGTTTCTGAGAAACACCTTTCCAAATGGAGTTTCTAAAAGACCTTGTGTGAAATTAAAATTGATTTTTATTTCTATTTTAAGACTTAAACTAGATTTAATATCCCCCCTCACTGTTCCTTACTCTCACAAATTTGCTCAGGTAACCCCAGGTCACAATTCGATTCTTGTGTGTCAGGTAACATCAAGTCACTTAGGTCGTGGTTCTATTCTAGTGAATCTATCTCCACCCTTGTCTTTTGACTTGTACCTCCACTCTTGTAATTTCACCCCAAACCCACAGTACAGAGAACCTTGCTTAACCTAAAGATCAAACTGATTCAATCTAAACTGTTGGGGCAACTGCCAAACTCCCAAAATCTCATGTCTTATTTGTGATTCAGGGGATTTCAGAAGGGCATACACAAATATTGTAATATCAAGCTGATGTGAGAGACTTCTACATTCTAACCAATCAGAAGATGCACCTATATTACTTGAGATTTTGCTTTGTCATCTTGTTGATCATTATAAAAGACCTTGTCAACCCTCATTCACAATTGAATAGTCACTGAGAGGCCATTGACCTCTTTTACTGGTAATTGCTAGCCTTGCTAGCTAATAAATTGATTGTGCTCAGAACTTTGTCTCTCAGAATTTCTTTGACAACAATTAGAGCCCAACCTGGGGTCAAGTAATGAATTCCAATGCCCAAGATGGCTCTTTAGAAAAACTTCCCAGAGCATACCCTGGTTGATTTCACTGAGGCACTTTTTTGTGAGGGACTGTGGGGAGGCTGGACTGCCCCTCAGGTTCATTCCAAATTTTCTGAGCCAAGGTAAGACTTGCAATAGGTGGGCCCAGGAATTTCCTTCGAGAGAAAGGGAATAAGTAAGTTCTCTATCCACATAATTTGGGAAGCTGATAGGCCTGAGAATTAGTCCCAAAAAATCCCCTAGGTGATTAGGTAGGCCTCCCCTTGTGGTTTAAGAAGGCTGGTAGGAACCAAAGATCACTCAGATCCAGGAAGAGTACAAAGTGAGAGCAAAAATTGAACTCCTACATTCCACCCTTGGCTTGTAATATACACAATCTTGTAAGTTGCCAAATTTGACTTAATTATTTTGACTTATTTACTGAAAATTAGTGACCTGTTATACTATCTGATGTGTTTCTGAGTCTATAGCTGGTAAAGAGCCTAGAAGGGTGAAATTAACTTTCTCCCAACCAGCACAGACTTTCCAAATGGAGATTGAGGAGGAAGACTTTGCTAGTTTGTGTTTCTGTGTTATCTGTCTGTGTTTTTGTGTCTTGGTAGAGTGAACTGACCTTTTCCTGGACTTAGAAATGAACTGGTCACCCATCTTGGCACTACAGTTGGTAGCAGCTGCCACAAGGCTATCTTGAGCATGGTGCTGGGGTAACAAGATGAAAGTTCAAAATATGTGGACCACCAGGAAGGACCCCTTTGTTAGGGCTTCCTGGATTTTATTTAGATTCATTTAGATTCATCAGGTGTGTGACTAGATTACTTGAAGGCAGCTTTGCCCGTTTGACCAGCTTGATTGAGCATTAGTGGAAATCAAGTACTGGGGGATTCAACTGAACCATGTAACCCCTTGAATAGAGAATCCCTAGGCTGAATTAGAGATAAGGGCTTTAGAACTTTTCCAGCAAGTGTTTCTCTTTGTTCATCTGTAATACTGTTTGTCTGTCTTATAACAATTTATATGAATCACCAATCCCTGTCACAATTAGAACAATTCCTCCTGCAATTAGAGAAATGCTTGTTGAAGATAAAACATCTCTTACAAACAGAGGTATCAGAATCATATCGCCTTACTGTAGGTAAAATCATTCTATAGGTAGAACAACATCTCACACAAGTTAGAAAATCTTTGTAGCAGGTAGAAATTCTCTCTATAAGGGGGGAAAAAAAACCTAGGTTGTCTCTATAAGGGGAAAAAAATTAGTTTCCCTAAAACCTTGCAAAAACCTTAGTTTTGTTTCATACTGGCTCTTTTAAGAAAAACTAAGCATGAAAAATTCTTCTTTTCTGGGTTCTGGCCAGCCAAGTAAAACAGGAAGCAAAACTAGTATTGCAAATATTTATAACAGTTTACAGTTCAATATGTATCCAGATTCAAAAGAGACAAGTTGTGGAAAACTATGGAGTCCAAAAATAGCATGCCAAAAGGAACCCCTTTATAAATAATCCTTTTATCCCAGAATCAAGGAAAACTCCCAGTTCAAACAGGAAAGACAAAGAAACATGACATCATATATGTAAAATCTGGTCTGAAACTGAAAGGGATTCAACCTGCAAATGACTTTGGCCCCTATTTGGAACTTTCGAGGATAATATTTTACAGAAATTAAGATCAGCTATTAATGAACCTCACCCATACCAAATGAAATATTGGTTTTGTGTGTAGCTCTGTCTGAAAAATCTGAGCCAAAAAGCTTTAAAGGGCCCATTTCTCTTTATCCTATTTTCCCTTCTCCTTACTCTGCTATTCCACTTTCACTTTCTACTCTTTGTGCTCCTCCAACTTACTCTCCTCCTAAAGGAGCTAGAGACTTGGTCTTCTTTGAAATTGAGGGGCAGTCTATTGGTGTTTTCCCTCTGCAAACTGCTGACTTGTGACAGTACTATAAGAGCTTTGGTTTCTTTTAGACATCATCAGTATTTCAGTCCCTCTGACCTTTCCATGTGGAGGAGGTACATTACTAAATTTGTTGAGGACCCTGGAGCTCCTATTACCCTGTTCCAGGCATTCTTTAGGTAATATAAACCCTTCTGGGGAGACATAACTAATTTAGTGGAGATTCTACTCCCTCATGAAAAGGAAGAATTGCTATTATAGAAGCAGCAAAGCCTGACAGGCACCACTCCTGTCCATCCAGGGGGTCTTCCTAATTGGCCTTAGCAAGACCAACTCTGGAATCCTAACAATACAGCTGATTACACTAGGTTACTACAAAGCTTGAGACTACTTGATTGGGGGGTGGAAATATATGCCATCTGGTCTGATAACTGGCGCAAATTTCTAGAGACATTCCAGGAAGAAAATGAAACTCCATTCCACTTTTATGACAGGCAGTGTAAGACGGCTAAATAGTAAACAGACTGAGATCCACTTGACTCTGGTGATGCAAAAATGCTTGATTCAGCCTTTGTTAACCAATCCATTCCAGAAGTTTGGGGTTATTTTCCTAAAGGTTTCCTGGGTTGGTATGAGAAGAACAATTAGAAGACTAGGAAAAAACAACAACAACAACAACAAATCTTTGATGTTTCTCTCTAAAGAAAAAAATAAGAGAATATAGATTTGGAGATACAAAAATACCAAAGCAGAAGAAATTTGGTAAATTTGAAACATAAGACAATAGTAAAAGAACACACAAATTCTACATAAATCTGAATGACTGACCTTGAAGGAAAGATGTGCAGAAACAACTTATAGACAACAGACCTCCCAGTAGAACAAGAAAAAAAAAAAAACTCTGATTATAGTAATTCAGGAAATAATACAATCAAACTGTCTAGTACTGTTTAATACAAACAACAAAGCATTAATCAAGAGAAGGCATATATTGCCATCTGGGGGTAGAGGTATGGGTGGGAAGACATGATTCTTGCTTAAAGAGACACAGTAATTATATTTAACAGTTAAATTTAATATGGAATAAGAAAAAAAGTAATAAACTAAAAGAAAGCATAAACAAGGAAAAACTGAAATTACAGTGAATGAAGTAAAATAAGAGATGAAATACAAAATATAAGAAAAAAGATGTTATATAAAAATATAAGAAGCTGATGTATATGATTATTGCCAACAAAATTGATAATTTTTAAAATAGTGAAATAACCTGCAAAATATGCTACATTTAGGAAACATGAAATAAAGATCCTAAATAAGTCAATTTCAGAAAAAGAAATCTGTAAAGAAACAACCAAAGTGAAGGAGAATGTTTGATGGGAGTAGTTAGGGCAGGGACTTGGTGCAGATGGATTTATTGAGGAATTCTAGCAAACTCTTAAAGAACAATTAATACCTACAATACACAAATTATTCTCAACGACTGAGAAAGTACTCTGCCAAAGTCATTTTATGAGATATAGTCATAATACTTAAACGATGAAGAACAAATCAAAGAAAACAGATTAAGCATTACAAATGAAGATTTATTCAAACTTAAAAAAATGAGTTGTCAATAAAACCATAGCAACACAACAACATTAGTAGCAGCAGAAATAACAACAACAATAACAGTAAAACTAAAGAAATATAGGCCAAAAATATTTACTATGACCAAGTTGGTCTAATGTCAGTCAAATTTAGTAAAAAAAATGAAATTAATTATATTAAAATCAATCATAACTATTTGATTTTTAAATACATGTTAAAATACAATTCGACAAAATACAAATTCATTTGCGTAAAAACTCTACAATTATGAGTAAAGAAGGAAGGTTTTCAATATGATAAAAATGTATATATACTATATACATAAAAATGCATTCATCATATTACTAATATACATATATAAACTTTTGCTACATTAAAATTCTCATATATCCATATACATACTTTTGCCATCAAAAATATCATTTTACATATGTGTATGTGGATGCTTTTTATAATATTAAAACATATATGTGTGTATACTTTTATCATATTTAAAATGTAACTTTGCCTATAATTATAAGGTTTTTACACAAAAAGCTTATTTTGTCAGAGTATTTGAACATATATTAAATAATCAAGTAGATTTAACTGATTATTAATATAACTAATTATATATTAATATAACTAATTATATTAACTGTTATACCAAAGTTGAATCAATCCAACTTGTTTATATGTATATACAAGGGTGAAACACCAGAATCTTTACTTCCACAAATTATGGAATTAAAAAAAGGCTATCACGTCTCCTGCTGTTATTAAATATAGTTCTGGAAATGCTAGTCATAGCCATAAGAAACAAATAAATAATAAAAAACCCAAATATGATAAAATACAAATGTTATTCTCTTATTTTCTGATGAATTGAGAGTTTGCATAGAAAATAAAGAAACTAATGGAAATTAGTTTCAGTAAATTAGCAATTACAAAGAATAAGAAATTAATAGATTTTCTAAATACTAATAACAAAACCAGAAGAAAAATTGAAAGGAAATTTTAATTTAAAAATTACCACAAATATTAAGGCATACATAAGACCCACTAAAACTCTCTCTCTCTTTCTTTCTCTCTCTCTCTTTCTCTCTCTCTCTTTCTCTCTCTCTCTCTCTCTCACACACACACACACACACACACAAACAGATATACATAAACACACACACTTTAATAATAACTCAAATAAGTGGAAGGATATGCATTGCTTATGAATTGACTGTGAAGATATTACTTAAATGATTTAGCTCCATGCCAATCAACTACAAAGTAATACATCTCAGATCTAGACAAAAAAAAAAAATAAAGTATCTTCATTGGGAGAAAAGATTAAAAACCTTAAGGAAAATTTTTAAAAAATTGAGAAGGAATAGCACTTCCAAATTTCAAGTTAAAATATTAAATGACAATCTTCAAAATTATTTACTACTGGTTAAAAAATAGAAAAAAAAAGTCCATGAAACAGATAAGGTATGGATAACTAACATTGAACTCAACAACTGTGTGCAGAATAAACACCCAAACACAAAATATTTGGGGAGAAACTCCTTATTTTAAAGAACCTTTGGAAAAATTAAAAATAAATTGAGCACAAATTTGTTTTCAAGTAATATATTACATCATGTACTATAATAAGATGAAAAATGGATGCAGAATCTGATTTTTTTTTAATATACCATTAAATATTAGAAGAGAATCAGATCAGGCACAGTTTTTCTCACAATAATGGCAAGAGAGTAAATGCTTAAGAAAATCAAGAATAAAGGTGATCACAAAGATTAAACAAGATAATTTTATGATGATGTGTATAATTATATGAAAATGAAAAGCTTTTATATAGCAATAATGT
This sequence comes from Vombatus ursinus, assembly GCF_900497805.2. Classification (NCBI taxonomy): domain Eukaryota; kingdom Metazoa; phylum Chordata; class Mammalia; order Diprotodontia; family Vombatidae; genus Vombatus; species Vombatus ursinus. The sequence goes on from NW_020954590.1 coordinate 60,480,217, forward strand.
ATATAGTTTGTTTTCAGTTTAAATAAAGGCAATCATGTATTTGAAGTCTCATTGGCCTAAGTATTTGCATGAAATTTGAGGTTTATTTTACCTCTTCTGTAAAAGCATAAATGTATGGTTTAATGTTCACAGGAGAGAGCCATATAGTAGAAGGAAGATGGATGAGCCAAATTCTGATTTTTTGCTTTATAAAACCTAAGTGAAATTATGAACCTTTCTGTGATTTTTGAAAAATGCTGTACAAACTTAATTCATTTTCTGTGAAATTCCAGAGCTTCAATTTTGGCTGATAATTTACATAGAGTAATGAAAATATAGAAGGAGAACCAAAAATAACAATTAGTCAGTTAATAAACATTTTATTAAGTGTGAGTTATGTGTCAGGAAATGTGCTAAGAATTGGGAATACAAATACAAGCAAAAAAGAAAGACAATCCCTGAACTTAATGAACTTACATTCTAATATGGGAAGGCCATGTATCAAAGGAAGTTATAAAGTGGATGAGGGATGGAAGGTACCCAGGGCTGGGAAAAGTTGGGGAATTCCCAAGTGCAGCCTGATTAGAAATTAAGAGATGGCTGGCCTATGCACCATCCTTAAAATGGAGGTATTGGGAGAAGCTATCCTAACAGATGGAGGGACCACAGGGGTAGAAGATACTTCAGATGTATGAATTCCAGGGTTGAAGTCATCTTCCAGGATGAAGAGGGGCATGGTAGAGAATTTCAAAATGTAGTCTGATGAAAAATAAAGACAAGCATAAGGTGGGATTGAGAGTATCTGAGGGCCATCAGTAGAGAAGATGAGAGAATCATTAAGTAACAGGTGTGAAGGAGTTAGTAACTGGATTTTTATTTGTAAGCTGCTTTCAGACACCTGCTGAGAGCAGCTTCTTTTTGTATTACAACGTGGCAGGAACCTATTAATTGCAAGTAAAAGGCATATAGGCAAGCTAGTATCATATTACAAGGAAAAGCAGGATACATGTAAAATAATCACTCATAACCCCACCAGAACACAAGCTGAATAAGTTTAGCTCATAGATAATATGCCATGACATTTCACCATAAGTTAGTTAAAAGAACTAAATAGAAAAATAATAGAGCCCTGAAGTTCTAGTTTCAACTAAGTATGAGGAGAAGAATTTTTTTAATAACCTGAAGAGAGGTTATGGTTTCTGGTTCTTTCAGTAGTATAAAGATATGTGTGTCTGTAATATCTGTGCTCCTCTCACAACAGAAAGTACTTAGAATCTCAGATAGCTTCAAATCATAATTCATGAATTCCAACTAATGTGTTTCATTTTTACTAGTGAGCAAAGATATTTTATTATATAGCATAGTAATATTAGTAATTATGGACGATGATGATAATGGTGAGGATGATCATGATGATAAACAGAACATTCTTCCATAAACCTTAAGCGCACTCTCCCACAAATACATATAACCTCAGTGGGAAGTGCAGATACAGAGAATCTGTAACTTTCTAATAATACGCTTTCCCTTTCTGAAAGAGAATAAGGTTATATTAAGTGGACTTGTGGCCTTCTAGGTCCTTTAGGGTGGCCTTTTGACTGAGTCCAAGTTTTATAGAACAAATCCTTTTATTAAGGGGATTTGTTCTGTGAAGTTTGGATTCAAAGGCCTCGCTTGAAGACCTAGAGGGCCACATGTGGCCTAGAAGCAGTAGGTTCCCCACCCCTGCTTCTATCACTAAATCTTATTATACTATAACCTAAAGAACACCATTTCATCAGCTGATAGCAACAAAAACTTAGACATTGTCTCCTGAAGATTATAGGGAAAATATCCATAGATTACTTTTTGAGATCTTGCCTAGTTGCTTCCCTATTTATATTAATCTCTCCCTCCTTTGAAGTCTGATACCACTTATTGTCTAGACCAGTCATCATTAGCATATGTATTGTTAATTAATTGTTCACTGAGCAGGCCATAAATTCTCTGAAAGCAAAGACCTTGTCTTAAAACATATAATATTGATGTGTACAAGGAGGAAGACAAGAAGGATGAGGTAATACAATAAGTAAATACAGTACTAGGATTTTTTATCTCAACACTATGGTTATTCTCTTCAGTGATTCAAATCATAATTCTTCAACGCCTTCTTATCCTCTGGGACTCTTGTCTACGGCCTCCCATACAACTCACGAAAGGTTGATCTATCCATTATGCTATGTGTTTTCCTCCAGATTTACAGACATTCTTTGGACACCAAAAAAAGCAGATAGATTCCCCATTTGTTATTACTTGCTTTTACTAAATGATTGTCTCATCTTTTCCCATTACATATCTCCATGATGGTTTCCATTATGTCTCTTTTCCTATTCAATTCTTCATTGGTTACACGCTGTGGCCTACTTGCACCTTCTATTTGCTTCTTCATGACCATGTGTATAAACTATAATTTTAATACAAAATTATTCTTTTCAGTATTAATAACAACAATGTGGCAGTGCCTCACTTTTTTTTTTTTAGCCAAATGTTTAGCCAAGTATAGAACCATCATTCCTAATGGGAAAGGAGAGAGGTAAATTGGGGGTGTAGAACTTAAGACCTTACCAGCTAGCACATAGTTCAGAAGTTGCCATTCTGCTAGATTGAATTCTGAGGCCAAGCCTTAGTACAATATTTTAGCACATTTTGTCATAGTAATAAGCCCTGGGATACAGAAATGGAAAAGGGCTGAAAGGGACTCCTGTGTAAAGTAGGTATCTGCTGAAATAGTACTTTGTTGTGCTGAGACAAGCCTAAAATAAGGGGAAAGAGAATTTACCTTTCAAAGTGATTTTTGCCTTGAAAGGGGTTTGATCCAGATTTTCAAAAGAATGTTGCAGTCTGTTACATACAGTTAATGGTCCTGTATTTACTATGCGTTTGCTAGCATAATCAGATTATATGCCTAAATCAAAACCTTAAGTGAATCTATACATGTAGAACACCAGAAACGAAAGGCATAGGAAGGTGGTATGGCAACAAGGTAGGGACAAACTTAGAATTCAAGGTGGATAAAAGGGTGACCCAGAGACCCAGTATAGGGGATGATCTGGTATGATGAGGTAGGAAGGAAGGAAGGAAGGAAGGAAGGAAGGAAGGAAGGAAGGAAGG